>NC_056726.1:1843537203-1843837203 GCF_019279795.1 Protopterus annectens | reverse complement strand
TTTAAACCAGCTGCTTCGGGAAGTTGCTTCAAATAAAATAAGAACACAGGAAGTTGAAAAGGCTAAAATAGCAAATTTTACTCCCACAGGAAATGTGCTAATAGATAAATTACAAAAGTGTGTCAGGCAGGTAGGAAAATAAAGAGAATGCCCCTGAATATTACCTGAGTCATCTTAAAGCAGTGTGATAAAACATTCAGAAATACCAGACCCAAATGAACAAGCTAAACCAGTTACTGCAGCTGCCTTTGTGCAGGGTTTGCAAACCCTGTATAAAATCAAATGAAGCAAGTGCTTATAGACTGGCAAGAAAAAGACTTAAGTGCTGCAAATCACCATACTGATTATGGCAGGGTAACAAAACAAAAATAAATCTTGACCCTTTGCTGCCACCAGATCAAAAAGGACTCTATGTTAAAGTAGAAATAAATGCAAAGCAAATTCCATTCCTGGTGGAAATGGCAACATTAGGTCAGTATTAAAAGTTACTTCAGACAGCCAAATATGAGTATTGAAAAAGTAAAGGCAGTTGGTGTAACAAATGCTACTGTTACGTATCCTGTTTTAAAACTTATACCCATTTCTTTATGACCGACTGACAAGAAAGGTATTCCTTTCTTTGAGTACAACTGCACCAGTAAATTTTTTGTGCAAGCTGTGTTGTACCACTTACTGTACACCAAAAGGGGGGTATCTAAGAGAAGCCTTTTGAAGGCATATAGACAAATGAAAACTGCTGCAGCAGGTACCTGCTAACTTATGGGTTAAACATGCTAATGAAGTAGGTACATTAAAATCTGCAAAACCTGTAAAAATAAAAATAAATCCATCAAATCCCCTCCCTAAAATTCCACAGTACCCACTGAAATCAGAAGCACAACAAAAAAATCAAATCTGTAATTCAGTCTTTGATACAAGAAATAAATAGTGCCAGCTAAAAGTCTTTGTAATACTCCTATTCTCCCTGTAAAAATAAAAATAGAAAAAAAAAATAAAATAAAATACTTATAGGTTTGTGCAAGATCTGAGGGCTGTAAACAATGCAGTATTACCAACTTGTTCTGTGGTTCCAAAACCAGCAACGATACTTAGTTGCATGCCATCTACAGCAAAATATTTTTCAGTAACAGATCTCTGTCCAGCATTCTTTTCTCTACCTAGTCATTCTCACATACACATTCTGAAAGTCAGTTTCTGTTTACTTATAAGGGACAGTAGAATACCTGGACACGGTTGCCACAAAGATGCACTGAATCTCTCTCATTACTTTCTTAAATTCTAAAATAAAATAAATATATATATATATATATATATATATATATATATATATATATATATATATATATACATATATATATATATACACACATATATATTTAAAGGATGTGACATTTCCAGGTGGGTTCCATGTTAGTGCAATATGTAAATAATTTACTAATAACATTGGATTATTTTCAGCAGTGTTAACAGGATACCCTAAATCTTTTAACTATCCTTGCAGGAAAAGGACACAAAGTATCAACAGAAAAAAGTTACAGCTATGGTTATCTCAGGTACGTTATCTTGGTTCATAGGCAGGTACTGGGATATTGGCCCTGTGGCCTATATAAGCCTAGCCAAAAAGGTTCCCTGGCTTTCGCCACCCAAGAAAATTATTTTCCTGTGCCCCTGTCAAGCAGTGCCGCAGAAGTGATCCCCAGGTGAATTTTCTATTTCCCATCCAGTTGTCAAGATTTTTCTTAAAGAGGGCCAATGAGGAGCTTTGCTTGACATGAATGGGTAGTTTGAGTATGGGAAGTCTCTGGGACAGGAATCTATCCCTCCAGCATGTTCTGTTTATTGTGGTGACAAGGTTTAGGTCCATGGAGCGTGTGGTTCAGAGAGATTAGGATTTCTTTAAGTGCAGCATGTCCAACAGCCCTGGATTTGACATAGCTTTGTGCTAGGCAGAGTTCTCCTCTGAGTAGGCGATATGCGAAGGAGCAGAGCTGGATTTTTTTGAGACGGTTTGCATATGGCATCTGTTTGAGGCCGGTAATACTCTTAGTGAGATATTTGTGTGGCCTTTCCAATTGTTGTAGGGGGTCATTTAGTATCTCAGAGTAAGCTCTTACAGTAGCTATCCCTCACTCTCAATCATCTTTATTACTTAAAATGAAACAACTCTTCTTGACTGCATATCTAACTAAATATGAATGTGTATATATTTTTTTTCCCTGTTCCATCCGTTCGATAACATGCTGTTCTGTTTTAAATCCTGCATCTTTGTTATCTATTGCTGAGGATGGTAAATAGCATGATTGTGTGTGTGACTAATTATCTGCTTTGTTCTAGAAAGGATTTAAAGGACACTCCTATACACAATGCCAGATTAAATTTGTGGACTGTGCCTGATCAAAATGACGAAGAAAAAAAGTTTATTTTTTTTTTTTTTTTGTTGTTAAAAATTTTCGTTGAGTGCCCATCGAAAGGGCATAGATAATTTGTCAGATTATGCCACCAAGCAGATTATAAAAGTAATAATTCTTATGTAATGCCACTGCAAAACTCTAATAATGATGATGTATTTGATTCTGATAAAGTGTCAGTTTTCAAGCTGAAGCATTACAGGGAGAAGTTCAGAGATGGTTCAAAGATGGATGTATTAAATCCTCTGATGGAATATGGTGACATCCAGACAGTTGACTGGTGACACCTGCCTCCTTGCTACCTTACCTGGTAAGGGTACATTTTACTTGCCCATGCAGGTAAGGCAGCTTCATTTAATGAAATTACCTGAAGTTGGTATACCCCTCATGTCTCCTCTTTGATACTTCAGTATGTTAATAACTGGGCAATTGTTTAGAATACAATGTAAAAAAAAATGCAAATATTAAGGCTGCATGCTTACCACCACCATGGGGACCTTTTGTTAATGTACAGATGGACTTTGACCAGATAACTTCTTCTTCTTTCGGCTTTTACCAGTTTGGGGTCGCCACAGCAGATCACCTGTCCACTCATGATTGGCAGTAGAGTTTTACAGTGTCAAGTTGCCAGCCTGGCGCCCACACACACACACACACACACACACACACACACACACACACACACACACACACACTCATGCCTAGAGCCAATTTAGAGTGTCCAATCCTCCTACAGTACATGTCTTTGGGAGGTGGGAGAAAACTGGAGCACCCGGAAGAAACCCACGTGACCACAGGGAGGACATGCAGACTCCGCAGAGAAGGCACCCCAGCCGAGGATCGAACCAGACAACCTCTTACTGTGAGGGGGAAATGCTAAGCGCTGCACCACCGTGGCTGCCCACTTTGTCCAGATGACTAAAATACGTAATTTACAATATGTTTTACTAGTGATTTGTATGTTTTCTGCACGGGTAAAAGCTCACCCATGTCACACGCAGATTCTGTAAATGTGGTGTACCTTGTACTATTAACAGTGACTAGAAAACTCATTTTAATTCCCTGACCAGGGAGCTAAGCAAATTTTTTTCTTAAGCGGAGTCTTCACTGTCCAAACCATCAGCAATCATCTGGACTAGTAGACAGGGTTAATAGGACCCTTTAAATTATTTTTTTCAAAGATTTGTACCAAGCAAAACTTAAATGGTGAAAGACACTTTGAATTCTACAAGGAAACTGAAACCCTATGAAATATTAATGGAAAGACCCACAGCCCTTCCAGCTGCTCCCTGTGTCAAATAAAAATATTAATTCTTATGGATAATGAAACAAAATTATTCATTTCTTACAGCAGCAGCTCTTCCTCCACCACCTGACCAGCCTTGTCACCAACTGCAGCTGGGTGACCGGGTTTATGTGAAAACCTTCCAAAGAAAAAATGGTTTGAGCCAGAGGTGAAGAGGCCCTTTACCTTGTAATCCTTACCACCCTGGCTGCGGTCCACAGTGCAAAACAACCAACCTGAATTCACTCATCCAAGACCCATCATGTAGGGGCTCCAGACGAATAATCATTGCTGGTGAAAGAAGACTGAGGTGTGAAGGATGAATCATCTGTCCAGTGAAAGGTATAAGGAAAAAAATTCAACTAAAACAGCACCTCATGATAAATTCCATGACAGCAGATACTTTTGCTCTGTTTTTGTTGTTGTTTCCTTTAATAACCTGGTCGAGAGAAAATAAGTTTCCTGTTGGTTCTTTGACAGTATGCTGTGACAAACTGTTGTGTATGTATACATATACATCAACATTCTAAGACAAGGATTTCCATGATTCCAATTCCTACATCACAGGTAACTTTTGAGAAAAAAACTCAGTGACACTAATCTAACCTGGTGTAATCTGACTAATTTTTTTAAGGTTGTTTCTCTTCAGGACACACATGTTATGCCAGTAATGGGACTCTGCCAGTGGAAATCAGCAAATACAATAACACTAGACATGAAAGTGTGTTAAACTCTTTATAGTCAAGACGCTATGACTGAGGACATGGCATGGGCATGACAGAGGATCGTTACATTTGTGGTGATCATACCAACCCCTGGTTACCCACAAATTGGTCAGGGTGTTGTTTTTTGGGGCTATATTACCTCTGCTACTCAACAATTAGAGAATCCTCCAGCAGGCAGACTGAGAAATAAGCAGGCAATCCATTGGGTGGAGCAATTACTTTCAGTTTTGCTCCTGCATATGGAGTGCAAAAGACAATGCTCAAATTCTTCAGGAGGTAGCTAACCATATTTCACATCACATCAGAATGACAAATCAAAAGATGACTGCAATATGAACTGTAGTGTTACAGAATCAATTGGCACTCAATATAATGCCTGCTAGAAAAGTAGTCGTTCTTATATTACTGACTTTCATGATGAACAAGAAAAGTTGGCCAACTTTATGGGGCAGAGGGGCAAAGATTTGGACAGTACTTCTAAACAATGGTCACTTTTTGGATGGTTAGGCAGTGCATTTTGGTAACCTGGGAACTAGTATATTACAAGGTATAAAAATTGGTTATTACTCTTTTAATTTTTTTAATATTTTCTATTCTAAAGGCTCTAATCACGAAGTGCTTGATTGTAACTGCACGTGAAATGCCACTTGTATCAGATAATGAACTTAAAATGAATGAAAACTCAATCGCTACAGATAAAGCGTATTTATCAAATTAAGGAAAATCAAAATATAACTGTGCATTTTATGACACTAGTAGTGTCAAAGGAGGGAGTTTCATCATCTCCTTTTGGCTTATCCTGGTTAGGGGTCGCCACAGCGGATCACTGGTCCGCTCATGACTGGCAGTGGAGTTTTATGGTGCTGAGTTGCCAGCCCGGTGCCAACCTCACAGAAACACACACAAATCCACCTACTCTGTTAGAGAAAAATGCATTTCTCATGATTATTCTACACAAAAGGCATATTAACTTACTTCTTCACAAATATGTTTAATAAATAATTTAATGTTTGTTCATGTTTAAAATGATATGTAGTACAGATGCACAGTTATGCAAACTACAAATACTTATTGTAGTTCTAAGTGTTTCACAACAGCATTCTAATATCAAGCTGCAAGTGTATTAACAGATGACTGAAGGTAAAGAAAGTGCTGAAGGGGTTAAGGGATGTTATAAAGTCTAGTTTCTGAAAGCAAGAAAAAAAAAACAATGTAAAAGATTTTCTTTTATGTAAGCTCTGACCTTCCCAGGCTGGGATGGGTGGTTACAAGGAATGTTGTGGAGTTAAAATGTTACTGGTACTGAAATATACAAGGTCAAAAAAACAAGACTGATTGTCAAGCCAGATGGCTTGTGTGGTTTTAAAACATTACTGGTATTAAAAACATGACTGTTAAGTGTTCATGTGCAGCACTACGCAAGAAGCACAAGGGTCTGCAAAGATCCTATTTGTCAATGTCAGTATTCTGCATGCATAGGTTCATAGGTTTATACTAGGCTATCTGCTCTAGGGCATTTATAAGCCTAGCCAGAGTGTGTTTGGCTTTCGCCACCCATTTTAAATTAATCTTGCTATGCCCTTTTTCGAGGTTAGTATACTGTGCCTCTGTCTAACAGTGCACAGAAGTGATACCCGGGGTAAACCTATGATCTCCCATCCACCCATCAAGATTCCTCTTGAAGAGAGTCAATGAGGGACTCTGCCTAACCTGGACTGGGATTTTATTCCAGAGTGAAGGGAGCCACTGGGTTAAGAATCTGTCCCTCCAGCATGTCCTATTTATTTCTGTGCTGAGGTTCAAGTCTCTCGAGCGCGTAGCTCGATGGGATTTGGATTTTTCTGAGGTGCAGCATGTCCATTAATTCCGGGTTGGACATGGCTTTATATGTCAGGCACAGATCGCCTCTGAGCAGGCAGTATGCCACTGAGTAGAGCTGGAGTTTCTTTAACCGGGCAGCATATGGCATCTGTTTGAGCCCTTTGATCCTCTTGGTGAGGTACTTTTGGGGTCTTTCCAGTTGCTGCAGGTGTCTGGTAAGGTACATCCCAAAAGGGGCATTGTACTCAATTATGGGCCTGATGAGGGATGAGTAAAGAGGCACGATGACCTCCCCTGATCTAGATGTGAATCCCTTCATGATTAGGTGGGCTATATAAAATGTTTTTCTAACCACTTTGGCCACGTGGTTGCCAAATGAGAAACTGCTATCAATTTGGGTCCCCAGGTCCCCAATTACTTATTCTGTACTTAATGGATTACCACCTATGTGGTAATTTGTGGGCACTTTGTTTTTGCCAAAGGGGATGACTATACACTTTTTGGCGTTTAGCTTGAGGCCAAGGCTCTGGCACCAGTTGTCTGTTTCTATGAGGCCCTTTTGGAGGATGCTTGTGTCGGCTGGAGAGTCGATTATGGTGCCCAGTTTGCAGTCATCTGCGAACTTGGTCAGCCACAGTCCTTCCGTGTTGGCCTGTACCACCGAGAAATATATACTGAGCAAGAGAGGTCCCAGGACTGAGCCTTGTGGGACGCCACTTGTAACTGGTTTGGAGTCTGACATGGCTCCAGCAATTCTAACCATGTGGGTTCTGTCCTTGAGCCAGTTTGCAACCCATCTAGTGACATAGGGGTTTATATTTAAGCTGGTGAGCTTATCTATAATGCCCGAGTGAGGTATTGTATCGAAGGCTTTTGCAAGGTCCAGGTAGGTTGTGTGGACCACCTTCCCCTTGTCAATGGCCTTGGTGACTGTTTCAAAGAAATTGACGAGGTTTAAGAGGCAGAATCTGCCCTTAACAAAGCCGAACTGGGTAGGATCCAGTGTCTGTAGGTCCCCAATATCTTTATTTATGAAGTTCCATGATGATCCTTTCCATAGCTTTGCAGACCAAGCTAGTCAGGCTTATGGGGCGATAGCTTCCAGGATCCGTTGAGGTACCACCTTTGTGGAGAGGGACCACTGTTGCTGCACGCCACTGTTTGGGTACATATCCTGTAGTAAGGCTGAGATTGAACAGTAGTTTTATGTTTGGGTTTAGCTTTTCTTGGAGTTCATGGAAAAAAAATAAATAAAAACTGTGTATTTTTGCTGCTAGTTGAGACTTATTTTTAAACAGTAAAGGTAGTCTCCCGGTGCTGATGCATGCAGATTTAAATAAAAAGAAAATGTTTTGCACATCCTGAAGAATTATTCTTGACTCAAGACTAAAAAGTAATAATTATTTATGTATATTTTAAATTGCACTTTAACAGTATGTTCATTATACCCTGCATATTATGTTGGGAGAACTACTAGAGAACTATACAAAAGAGTTTATGAACATCTCTATGCCACAAGTAAAGCTCATATGAATACTACATGGGTGAAGCATTACTGTACTATTAAATGTGGAGGTTCTCCTAAGTTTTTAGTCTCAGATTGTGTGTCTAATTTTAAGGAAAGGTTAGATGCAGAAAATAGATTTGAGAGAGTACTGCTGGTTAATTAGGTTAGATGCCAGCAGATATCCAGGGCTCAATGAGAAAGAAAATTTTTAAATGTATTAAAAAAGAAAGAAGCTGAAGCATTAGGGCAGGCAGCATTTAATTTGATTTGATTCAATTGGATTAATTATGTAAGTATGTTTAATTGATGACAATATATAATATTGTTTGGTAATTTTATTCATTCAGTCTGAAGAAGTTTACTTGTAGATGAAAGTTCTTACTGGATGATTTTTATTTGTTTTTTTGTGGATTAAAAGTTATAAGTTCATCATTTGGTTGTTTTCCTGCTTATTAAATGTTAAGCATGTTCTGAAGGGGTGAAGCATTTACAAATCCCCCAACAGATTGGAAGAAAGTTATTTGCTACATGGAGAATTTTTGGAGTTATTTGACAAGATCAGGGTGGACATGATGGGTACTACGTTAATAAATAGTGAGAGAAATATGAAGAAATTGGAGGAACAGATTAAAAACCTGCAGAATGATACTGGTGATTTATTTCCTACTTTGTAGGATACATACAACAAAGTGCTTTTTTTAAATGTTGCTGTACTTTGTGAAATGGTGCATAAATGTAAGGAGAAGAAATTATAACATGACTTCATCGACCACACAAATAAAATGTATGCATCCTAAACCACTGGGGCTTAAAGTCAAGCAATATGGTCTATGGTAATGGGTGGCAAGTATAAGGATTTACAGTCAACTGAAGGAGGCAATGAAGGGCAACCTTAACTATTCCCACTGAGGAGATCATCCTGACTTCAGGACAGAAGCAGCAGGCAGTACAAGACAATGTCAGGGAGTGGAGTGAGAATCAATGGTAGCAGAGAAACAAGCAGTATAACAGCAACAGCAGATGGAGAGAGTCAGGAACAGTAGTCAAGCCCGGAGATAACAACTGATGTTACAGGTACTGGGGCTTCAATTAGTTCAGTTAACAATGACCCCTTTGTTCAGAAATCTTTTTAAGAAGGGATTTACGTTTGTTCCATCAACTGACTATTTTAGTAGACTTACTGAAGGAATTTAAGTTGGAAGAAAACCAAATTTAAGGTTGTTTTTCCATGAAAAATCTAATGGTTTGGGCAATTGCCCCTCCCCCATTTTACTGTATGAAAAACTATGAAAGGTATTTGAAAAAGTTGGCTGTGAAAAAGAATGATTATTTTTTTTAACAAACAATAACAGAAAGTTGCTGCAACAATTAAGTAACTATGCATCTGGTGTGGGGTTATTATGGATGAATTTGCTATTCCTGAAAGATAATGGTGACTTCTTCACAACTGTTTTCAAAAACGAAATGAATATTTCTTACACTAGAATTTATGCAGTACTGTACGATTGTCACATTGAAAGTAGGATTTCCTGTGAATTAACAAGTTACGTGAAAGCAAGGAGACCCCATAATGTGTAACATTTTTGGGACTCTGAAGACTCATGAATCTATTTTCGACTCACCCCTTGGACCTTCCGTGGCATCAGGGGTTCTAAAATGAAACCTATGGCTAACAGCGAAGTTTGTTGACTATACATTTTAAAAATTTCTTCCATAATAAGCCTCATGTTTTAAATGATTCTTGGAATTTTTGAGTATGTAAGCTGAATGTGATTTTTTTTATCACTTTCTTTTTTTCATTACTAATGATGTCCAGGGTTTATTTCTTGTTATACCACATTATATTGGTGATGAATGGTTCCATGAAGCATTAGTCCATGACAAAGGATTTGTCTCAGAATGGCATTAATACCTGTCAAAGCCAGAAAGGTGCCACAAGGATGACTGTGATCTTCCACTGTAATGATTTCTGAAGGAATTTCAGGCATGGGGGAGGTTGGTGGGAAAGGCATATAGGAGACAGGAGGGACAATCATGAATCAGTGCAGTTCTCAGGGACTCCCCTCTTCAGGGGGATCAGAGCAAATAACCTCCTACATTTGGCACTGGCAGGAGAAGCAAAAAGATCACAGCATGGTTGGTCCCACTCGCGAAAGATTTGTGTTGCCACTGTTGGACTGACAGACCATGTGTGAGGTAGCAGAATAGATCTTGTCAACCTGTCCAATAGAATGTTAAGACTTCCCCGGTATGCGAGTCACTATTAGAAAACAGTTGGAAAATATCATCCACTATCATACTCTAATTGCTTCTCAACACAACAGGTATGAGTACATTCATGTAGCAGACTACTGACATGTTGTCGGTAGGGACAGAAATCACCCCTAAAGGAAGGGCGTCTTGAAAGGTCTCCAGTGCTAGGAGGACTGCTCTCATCTCTAAGACATTGATGTGAAGATTAGCCTCTGATGGTGACAACGTGCCTTGAATCATCTTTCCCATGTAATGTCCCCATAAACCTAGATGGGAAGCATCTGTGGTCACTGTGGCTTTGGGAGTGGGAGGAAAGTACAGTTGTGTACCTACCATAAATGTAGATGTTCGAGTGTATTCACTGTTGCAGTCATTACTCTTGGGTTATCCTGCTGGCAGGCTACCCTCAGTCGGCCAGAATTCCAAAGTCTAGGTCTGGCGTCGGTTGCTGTCGCCTCTTCCCTGACGTCAGTGCGCCAGGGGTATAAAAGATGCAGCCAACGCCATTTTCTTCAGTTTTTCTTGTCCCAGATGTCAGGTGCCCCCAAATTGGTAGGCTGAAAAAATATGCCAATAAAATTACATGCTCAAAAATAACATTCCCTTTGTCTACAAGCAAATATACCAAATAGGTTGTATAGGATAGAGAAATGCAGAAAAAGTCCCAGCAAAGAGAAGGGGGGTGGTGGGTGGGTAACCTGGACTGCAATAGTGAATATACTCGAACATCTACATTTATGGTAAGTACACAACTGTACTATGTTCATCGTGTTTCACTGTTGCAGTCATTACTCTTGGGTTGAATCCCAAAGCTGAGGATGGGTGGCTGGGCTAAATACGATTAGGAGAGGCTATGAGGCCCTGCAGAACTGCAGTGGCAAAGTCTGCTCTGGACTTAGAGTAAAGAGGTAAGTGGTAGTGCTTTGTGAAAGTGTGCACTGAACTCCAAGTTGCAGCCTCTAAGATATCTTTGGTTGGTACTCCTCTGAGGAAGGCTGCTGAAGTGGCTGCTGCTCTGGTGGAATGAGGCCTAATGCCCTTAGGCACTGATTTGCCATGTTGAAAATAGCAGTAACAGATGCAATGGCCTATCCATTTAGAAATAGTCTGTTTTGAGATAGCATTTCCTTGTGATCCTGCAGCATATGACACTAAAAGTTGCTCAGTTTTTCTGAAAGCTTTAGTTCTGTCCAAGTAGAAACGTAACTGCCTGTGTATGTCCAAAGGATGCACAATTTTCTCACCGCTGTTCTGTGGATTTGGATAAAAGGTAGGCAAGTGAATGGTTTGGTTGAGGGCCACACTGGATACCACCTTAGGCATGAATGTAGGGTTTGTCCTCAGAGAAACCCTGTCTCGATGAAAAATGATAAAAGGTTCTACAGCCATGAGCGATTGTAACTCCGAGACTCACCTTGCAGAGGTTATTGCTAGGAGTAGAGCTGCTTTCCAGGATAAAAATTTTATAACTGCTGTTGAAGCTGGCTCGAAAGGAGGCAGTGTGAGTTTTTCCAAAACATAATTTAGGTCCCAGGCTGGAATTGGTGCTCTCCTTGGAGGCCTAATGTTTTTGGCCCCTCTGAGGTACTGCCTTATTAAAGGATGAGAAAAAATAGGTGGTTCCGTATTGTAATGGGCAGAAATGGCAGAGGCATGAATCTTAATTGAAGAGAAAGAAAGGCCTTTGTTCAGCATCTCAGTTAGGTATTGTAAAATCTGAGGTATATTTGGTACACACGTGTCAATGCCTTGTTCCTGGTTCCAAGCATAGAATCTCTTCCATTTTTCTGCATAAGATTTTCTGGTACTGGGCCTCCTTGCCTCCAAGATAACGTCCATAACAGCTTTTGAAAGAGGAGTGTTCTGAATGGTTACATTATCCGCCATGCTGCCAGATTTAAGGTCCTGATTTGACTGTGCAGGATCTGATTGGTTTGTTTGGTCAGCAAGTGAAAAGTTTGAGGCAATATCCATGCTGGACCTTGAGACAAGCTCTTTAGGATCGGGTACCAGTGCTGGCGTGGCCAGTCTGGTGCAATCAGTATCATTTTTGGCTTCTCTTGTCTGACCTTGAGGAGTACCCTGGGAAGGAGAGGCAGTGGAGGAAAGGCATATACTGTTAGATTTTTCCAGCTGAAGGATAGAGCGTCCACTTTCCATGCTTGCTTGTGATAAATCCTTGTGCAAAATCACTGCAATTGACAGTTATGAGGGGAGGCAAATAGATCTATGTCTGGGCATCCCCATTTCCTTATTACGCTGCTGAAGACTTGTGGATTCAGTTTCCATTCGTGGGGATCCATGAGGTTTCCGCTTAGTTCGTCTGCCAGAGTATTTGTTTCTCCTGGCAGGAATTGTGCTTGCAGGTGAATTTGAAAAGCCAATGCTGTGTCCCATAAGGTCATTGCTTGTCTGCAAAGAGGGCAGGAATGTGTACCTCCCTGTTTGTTTATGTACCACATGACCGTAGTATTGTCTGTCTTTATCAGTAGTTGTCCTGGATGAAGCAGATCCCTGAAAGCTGTCAGGAAATTTTGAACAGCTAGCATCTCTTTTTGATGTGAAGATGCATCTGGTTTGCAGGCCATGTGCCCTGAATACATTTTCCTGCCATATGGACTCCCCAGGCATAATCCGAAGCATCCGTTGTCAGTGTCTGTTTGGCTGTGGGTAAACTGAATGGCAGACCCTCATTGTGGTGACAGGCTTCTGCCTACCATCAAAACTCCTGTTGCAGGCAGGGAATGAGTGCAATTACTGTCTCCAAGCTGTGGCAATGCCGAGTCCAAACACTTTTTAGATACCATTGTAGTTTCCTTCTATGCAGTCTGGCATATGGAATTAGTAGAATGCAGGATGCCATGAAACCCAGGGCCTGCAGGATGTTCCTTGCAGATAAGTGGGTTTTGGTTGCCAATTTCTTGAAGAAGTCAGTTGCTTTTGTTTGTCTGGCATGAGATAAGCCATGTGGGCAGTTGTATTTAAACTTGCACCCAGGAATATTATCTCTTGAGAGGGCACTAGTTTTGATTTATTTTCGTTTACTGTGTACCCTAGACCAATTAGTAATCTTTTTACAAACGCCAGATGCTTTAGAAGAATGTCTTTGTTCTCTGTTTGAATTAGGCAGTCGTCCAAGTCGGGATATATTTGAATTCCTCTTTGTCTGCAAAATGCAATTACTGGTGCCAGGCACTTTTTGAAGACCCTGGGCGCAGTAGATAAGCCAAAGGGCAGTGCAGAGAATTGGTAATGCATTGAGCCAGCTATGAATCTGAGGTATCTTCTGCAAGATTGTCCGATTGGGACATGCAGGTATGCCTCTTTTAGGTCCAAAGTTACGAGCCAAGACTTATTGTCCAGCATGGGCAGTAGCTACTGTAGGGTCAACATCTTGAATTTTGGAACTTCCAGAAACGTATTTAGTATAGAGCAGTATTGGCCTCCAGGTTCTGTCCTTCCTGGGTACTAGGAAAAGTCTGGAGTAAAATCCTTGCCCCTGCTCTTGTTGTGGTACTTGCTGAATGGCCCTCATGTCCGTGAGGGTTGTAATTAGCTTTTGCGCCTCTGCCCATTGATTGTGTGGCAGGTATGGCATACCTTTTGACCTTGGTAGAGTGTGAAAATGGAACCTGTAACCTTGGGACACTATGTTCAGGACCCATTTGTCTTGGGTAATCATTTGCCAATTTGATGAAAAAAGTGCTAGTTTTCCCCCTAAGGGGGCTGCCAAAAGAAAAGGGCTTGGATCTGGCATTGGAAAGTCATTGGGACGGTTTCCTGTAAGGTTGTGATTTGTCTTCTCCGCTTTTGGAGGTAGGAGCACCCCATTGTTTAGGCCTGTATGAGCCTTGGGGCTGAGATCTGCCTCTGGGATGCCTGTATCTGCCTCTTTGTGGTCTGTCGGACACTGGAAAGGGCCAATTTTTAGAAGGCCAGTTCCTGTTAAACCTGGGTGGCTGTACCTGTAAGAAATCCTTGACTGTCTGCATGGATTTTGCTTTATCCTCCATTTTTTTCAAACCCTCTTCTGCTTTAGTACCAAACAAAGTATCATGCTGCAATGGTGCATCTAATAATTTTGCTTTAACATGATCAGGCAGATTCTGTTCTTTTAACCAAGCATGCCTTCTAATAACAGAACCTGTGACAGTGGCCCTGCACGAGGCCTCCAGTGAATCATAACCACATTGCAAAGTATGCTTTCCCACTTGTTCAGCTGCATGCAATAAATCCTGCAATTCCTTGTTCTCGGAACATTCAGTATTTGTCAACAATTTTTGTTTAAGCAGTGACATTAAATATTGCTGATATTTAAGCATATGAAATGGACAATTTAAAGCCTTTACAGCCAAGGTAGCAGAAGTGTATACTTTTTCCCCCCATCTGTCTAGAGCCCTAAAATCCCTATCAGAGGGGACAGGGTTTTTGCAATGGAGGCTTTAACCCATTTGGGACCCTGAGAAATAGTTTCTGGATCAGCAGCAGGGTTTTTATATAGGAATTTATGAGAATCCGGAACCCTGTAGTATCTGTCTGGCTTAGCAGGAGCAGGGGGTAAAGAGTCAGGGGACAGGCCGGACTCTGAAAAAACATCATCTACAATGTCTAAAACAGGTGGAACAGCAAAGGGTCTGTGCTGAGGAAGTAGCAGAAAGTCTCTGAGCCTTTTCTTAGATTCAGAATAATCTTGGCTCTCCCAGTGGAAATGCTCCCTCATGGTATGCAGGGTTTCCCCAAAAGAATAATCCTCAGGAGGAGAGGCAGAAGGAATGGATTCTTCAGCATCAGAGTCCTCATAGGGAAGCATGGAATAATCCTGTTCAGAAGAGGAATCAGAGGAAATAGAACCCTGATCAGAAGAATAATATACTCTGTCTCTTACCTAGGCCTCTTATCAGGTGGGGGATGGGAGCCCCTGATCAAAGTAATTAGGTCTTCGGCCATTTTGAGCATCTGTTTTTTAGGCATGGTAGACTGAGTAGGAGAATGCTGTACTTGTTTATTTGTCTTTAGAGCTGCTTTAGTCTTTGAAGCTGATGATGGCTTAATATATAGTTGTGTAGGTCTGAAGACACCCCTCAGCAGCCGATGCCTGCTCAGTGGCTCCGGACCCATCTGAGGGAAGGATTTCCGAGTGTCCAATACCTTGAGTATCCAGAGGCCCAGTTGGCTCCACGTGGGAGTTGGAAGCGGCCTGTGGCTCTGAGGTAGCGGGCACCAGGGGCTGTGAAAGCGCCTCACTGAGAACAGGCAACTGGCCTAGCAGAGGCCTCTTCGTCAGTTTTGCACCTCGGATGCCTATCCTTTTCCTTGTCCTTGCGTTTTTTGTAAACTCCGGTCGTCGGCTGTTCCGACAGCATTATATAATTAAATTTTCGGCCAAAGTAATGAAATGCCAAATCGAACCGACGCTTAATAGTGCGTTGGTTAAATCTAGCACAAAAAGTACAGTTTTGTACCTACCATAAATGTAGATGTTCGAGGATCCACATTGCTGCAGTCATAACCTGTGGGTAGTCCGCTGTCCTCGGTCGGCCCGAATACCAAAGAGTTAGGCTGGCGTCGGTCATGGGCACCCGGAGCGGACGTCAGTACGTAGTAGTACTTAAGCGCATGACCGACGCTATATCCTCAGTCTTTCTTGCCCCAGATGTCAGAAGGCCTTAAAAAGAAAAGGCCAAAGCCACAAAAGGAGAAAAATAATAATTATCCCCAAGGAACAATAACAACAAACAACCACAACACCCCAAAACCAAAGAGGGGAAGGAGGGAGGGAAAATAGGACTGCAGCAATGTGGATCCTCGAACATCTACATTTATGGTAGGTACAAAACTGTACTATGTTCTTCGTCTCACATTGCTGCAGTCATAACCTGTGGGTAGAATCCCAAAGCAAAGGAAAAGGGAGGCTGGCAAACTAAAAAGCATTACGGGCTGCTAACATGCCCTGTAAGACTGCAGTGGCAAACCCAGCCCTGGACTTGGAGAAAAGAGGGAGATGGTAATGTTTAGTAAAAGTATGAACTGAACTCAGTACGTAGTAGTACTTAAGCGCATGACCGACGCCATATCCTCAGTCTTTCTTGCCCCAGATGTCAGAAGGCCTTAAAAAGAAAAGGCCAAAGCCACAAAAGGAGAAAAATAATAATTATCCCCAAGGAACAATAACAACAAACAACCACAACACCCCAAAACCAAAGAGGGGAAGGAGGGAGGGAAAATAGGACTGCAGCAATGTGGATCCTCAAACATCTACATTTATGGTAGGTACAAAACTGTACTATGTTCTTCGTCTCACATTGCTGCAGTCATAACCTGTGGGTAGAATCCCAAAGCAAAGGAAAAGGGAGGCTGGCAAACTATGTACTATGTTCTTCGTCTCACATTGCTGCAGTCATAACCTGTGGGTAGAATCCCAAAGCAAAGGAAAAGGGAGGCTGGCAAACTAAAAAGCATTAGGGGCTGCTAACATGCCCTGTAAGACTGCAGTGGCAAACCCAGCCCTGGACTTGGAGAAAAGAGGGAGATGGTAATGTTTAGTAAAAGTATGAACTGAACTCCAAGTAGCTGCTTCCAAAATATCCTTAGTAGCTACACCCCTCAAAAAAGCAGTAGAAGTGGCAGTAGCCCTAGTGGAATGAGGTCTAATCCCAGCAGGAACATCCTTCCCATGATGAGAATAACAAAAAGCAATACAATTACCAATCCATTTTGAAATAGTCTGCTTTGAAACAGCTTTCCCTTGTGAACCCAAAGCAAAAGAAACAAATAACTGTTGAGTCTGTCTGAACTCTTTCTGCTCAAATAACGTAACTGCCTGTGTATATCCAAAGAATGCAAGATTTTTCCCCCTTTATTTTGGGGATCAGCATAAAAGGTAGGCAAATGGATAGACTGGTTCAAGGCCACATTAGAAATCACTTTTGGCATGAAAGTAGGGTTAGTACGCAAAGAAACTCTATCCTTATAGAATATTAGAAAGGGTTCAACTGCCATGAGAGCCTGCAATTCAGATACCCTTCTAGCAGAAGTAATGGCCAACAAAAAGGCAGTTTTCCAAGACAAAAACTTCAATTCAGACGTAGCTGCAGGTTCAAAAGGAGGCAAAGTAAGCTTCTCCAACACAAAATTGAGATCCCAGGAAGGAGTAGGAGCTCATGGGGTCTTATATTTTTAGCCCCTCTAAGAAATTGCTTAAACAAAGGGTGAGAAAATAAAGGAGGGTCACAATCATAGTGAGCAGAAATGGCTGCAGCATGAACTTTCACAGAGGAAAATGACAAACCCTTGTCTAGTAACTCAGTAAGGTACTGCAGTGTAAAACTCAAATTAGGTACCGAGACATCAAAGTCCCTTGTTGTGCTCCAAAGAAAAATTTATCAGCATAAACTTTTCTAGTGCTGGGCCGCCTAGCTTCCAAAATGACATCTAAAACCTGTCGAGGAAGCTGAGAACCCACAGGCTCTAAAACAGAATACGCCAGGCCGTTAGATGCAGGGACAGCACCCTGACATTGAGCAAAAGACTGCTTGACTGGGACAACAAGTGAGGAAGCTGTGGCAAAGGCCAAGGAGGCTCCTGAATTAAACTCCTCAGCAGAGGATACCAGTGCTGTCGTGGCCAATCTGGTGCTATTAAGATCATGCAAGGCTTGTCCCGCCTGACCTTCAAGAGAACCTTGGTAAAAAGAGGCAGAGGAGGAAAAGCATAGACGTGAAGGTTGTTCCAACTGAAAGATAGAGCATCCACTTTCCAAGCTTTTGGGTGAAACATCTTTGTGCAAAATTTTGGCAGTTGGAAATTTAGAGGAGAAGCGAACAGATCTATGTCTGGAGTTCCCCAAGTCACTGTCAACTGTTGAAATACCTGAGGATCTAATTTCCATTCGTGGGGATCCACAATTTGTCTGCTCAATACATCTGCTAGGGAGTTCTGTGCTCCTGGCAGAAAAGTACAGTTTTGTACCTACCATAAATGTAGATGTTCGAGGATCCCCATTGCTGCAGTCCTTACTATTGGGTATAGTCCGCGTCCAGTCGGCCCGAATACCAGAGTATAAGGCTGACGTCGGTCAGGGCGCATTAGACTGACGTCAGTACGTCAGGGTACTAATGCGCATGACCGACGTCATATCCTCAGTCTTTTCTTGCCCCAGATGTCAGAAGACCCTAAAAAGACAAGGCCCAAAATACCTGCACCCAAAAATATGTACAATATATACAAGAATATATACAAAAATATAAGCATGTAACCTCACCTACACAACCACCCCTAAACACAGAGGGGAAGGAGGGAGGTATTGACTGCAGCAATGGGGATCCTCGAACATCTACATTTATGGTAGGTACAAAACTGTACTATGTTCTTCGCTCCCCATTGCTGCAGTCCTACTATTGGGTAGAATCCCAAAGCAGAGGTAAGGGAGGCTGGCAAATCATAAAGAAGCAGGAGCTGACAACATGCCTTGCAAAACAGCTGTGGCAAAACCAGCCCTAGACTTAGAGTAGATAGGAAGGTGATAATGCTTAGAGAAAGTATGCACTGAACTCCAAGTAGCTGCTTCCAAAATATCCTTAGTTGCCACCCCCTTAGAAATGCTGTTGAAGTGGCAGTAGCCCTAGTGGAATGAGGCCTAATCCCAGCTGGAATCTCCTTGCCATGATGGGAATAACAAAATGCAATGCAAAAGCCAATCCACCTAGAAATAGTTTGTTTTGACACAGGCTTGCCCTGTGAACTCAAAGCAAAAGAAACAAACAACTGCTGAGACTGCCTGAAATCCTTAGTCCTGCTTAAATAATAACGCAATTGCCTGTGTACATCTAAAGTGTGCAAAATCTTTTCCCCTTTATTTTGGGGTCTGCATAAAAGTAGGCAAATGAATAGTTTGGTTTAAAGCCACACTAGAAACCACCTTAGGCATAAAGGAAGGATTAGTACGTAATGATACCCTATCCTTATGGAAAATCAAAAGGGCTCTACTGCCATAAGGGCCTGCAACTCAGACACCCTTCTTGCAGAAGTAATAGCCAACAGAAAAGCAGTCTTCCATGACAAGTATTTCAATTCAGCAGTAGCCGCAGGCTCAAAAGGTTGTAGAGTAAGTTTTTCCAACACAAAATTGAGATCCCAAGCAGGAGTAGGAGCTCTACGTGGAGGTCTTATATTCTTTGCCCTCTAAGAAACTGCTTGAACAAAGGATGCGAAAACAATGGTGGGTCACAATCATAGTGAGCTGAAATTGCTGCAGCATGAATCTTAATGGAAGAGAAGGACAAACCTTTGTCCAATAACTCAGTAAGATATTGAAGAGCCACACTCAAATTAGGCTCAGAAACCTGCAAATTCTTTGCTGTACTCCAAAATAAAAATCTCTTCCATTTTTCTGCGTACACTTTCCTTGTACTAGGCCTTCTAGCTTCCATAATCACATTTAAAACTTGTTGAGGAAGTTGAGACCTGCTGTGTTTCAACACAGAATATGCCAGGCTGTTAGATGAAGAGAGTGAAGCTTGACATTGAGCAGATGACCATCCTTCTGAGATAACAGATGAGGAATCAGAGGTAAAGGCCATGGAGGCTTCCTTACCAGACTCCGTAGTAGTGGGTACCAGTGTTGCCGAGGCCAATCTGGAGCTATCAAAATCATCCTTGGCCTGTCTTGTCTGACCTTTAATAGTACCTTTGGTAGAAGAGGCAGAGGAGGAAAGGCATACACATGAAGGTTTTTCCAACTGAAAGACAGAGCATCCACTTTCCAAGCTGTGTGATGAAACCCCTTTGTGCAATACTGTGGCAGCTGGTGGTTTAGTGGAGAAGCGAACAGATCTATGTCTGGAGTTCCCCATGACACTGTCAATTTTGAAATACATGAAGATCCAGTTTCCACTCGTGGGGATCCATGATTTGTCTGCTTAACACATCTGCTAAGGAGTTCTGTGCTCCGGCAGAAACCTTGCCTGAAGAGTTAGTTGCAAGCTTAGCGCAGTCTCCCATAAAATCATTGCTTGCCTGCATAGAGGATAAGAATGTGTTCCCCCTTGCTTGTTGATGTACCACATGACAGTTGTGTTGTCTGTTAGAATCAACACCTGCCCTGGAAGAAGTAACTCCTTGAAAGCCATTAATGCAAACTGGACTGCTAACATCTCCTTCATGTTGATATGTAGATGCTGTAGTCTGGCAGGCCACTTGTCTTGTATCCACTTTCCAAGCAATGTCCGAGGCATCTGTCGTTAAAATCTGACTCGCCTCTGGCCGGGTCACAGAGAGTCCCTTGTTTAGGTGACATTCCTGAGCCCACCACAAAAATTCTTTTTGAAGGCAAGGTATTATTTGAATGACAGTGTCCAAATCCTGGCAGTGCTGTGTCCATACATTTTTGAGATACCATTGTAGCTTCCTCATATGCAGTTTGGCATTGGGAAGCACCAGAATACAAGATGCCATGAACCCTAATGCTTGAAGGACTGTCCTTGCAGTCAGCATGGACTGATGAGATAGTTGATGGAAGTAAAGTGATAGACTCTTTTGTTTGTCCGGGGTTAAAAGGCCATCTGGGCTGCTGTATTCAGTCTCACACCCAGAAAGCACATGTCTTGAGAGGGTACTAGACTGGACTTTATTTCGCTCACAGAATACCCTAGGCATCTTAGCACTGCTATAACATATTCCAGATGCTGTAGAAGGTCTTCCTTTTCTTGAGCCAGAATCAGGCAGTCGTCCAAGTAAGGATAGATTTGAATTCCTTGAAGCCTGAAGTAAGCTATCACTGGAGCCAGAACCTTTGTGAATACTCTGGGCAGTAGATAAGCCAAAGGGCAATGCAGAGAACTGATAATGAGAATTTCCAGCTCGAAACCGCAGATACTTCCTGCAACTTAGCCTTATAGGCACATGAAGGTAAGCTTCCTTGAGATCTAAAGTTACCATCCAGTGATCTTTGCCCAGCAGAGGTAAAAGCTGTTGTAACGTCAACATCTTGAACTTGGGAATGTCCAGAAAAGTGTTGAGGAGAGATAAATCCAAAATTGGTCTCCACGTGTTCCCCTTCTTTGGTACTAGGAACAGGCGAGAATAAAATCCTAGGCCCCTTTCTGATACAGGGACTGGCTGAATGGCCCCATCTGGAGCAACTGAGAAACTTGCTTGTGAGCCGCTTTTCTTTGTGGAGGAGGAACGTCTGGCATGCCTTTGAAAGGGGGCATTGTATGAAAATAAAATCTGTAACCGTGGTGAATGATATCCAACACCCATTTGTCTTGAGTAATTAAATCCCAATTTTCTTTGAAAAGAGACAGTCTTCCTCCCAAAGGAGCTGCCAGGCGAGAATCTACTGGCAGCTGAAAAGACAGGTCATTGGGTCTGTTTACGAAAGGACTGACCCCTGCCCTCACCAGAAGTCTGAGCAGGTGAACTCCCTGTTCTAGGCCTAAAAGAACCTTGAGCCCTGCCCCTACCACGCCTAGACCTACCCCTAGACTGGGAATCATAAGCAGGATATGTCCACCCCTTAGCAGGCCAATTTCTACTAAACTTGGTGGCTGCACCTGCAAAAATCTTTAACAGTTTGCATAGACTTAGCTTTGTCCTCCATTTTCTTTAAAACTGCTTCCACAGGCGATCCAAACAACACATCAGACTGTAAAGGAGCATCCAAAATCCTTGTCTTAACATGCTCAGCTAAATTCTGCTCCCTCAACCAGGCATGCCTGCGAAGAACAGAACTAGTAGCAGCCACCCTCGAGGAGGCCTGTACAGCATCAAAACCACATTGCAAAGAATGCTTACCCACTTGTTCAGACACATGAACCAAATCCAGCAACTCTTTACACTCAATACCTTCCGCCAAAGCATCCACCTTAGATTTCAATTGTGAAAGGAGATAATTCTGATATTTTAGCATGTGAAACTGACAATTCAACCCCCCCTGGCTAGAGTGGGAGAAGTATACACTTTCTTTCCCCACCTATCCAAAGCCCTTGCCGCTTTATCAGTGGGAACAGGATTTTAACCACAGAAGCCTTAACACCTTTAGGCCCTTGAGAAATAGTTTCTGGGTCCGCCTAGGACTCTTAAACAAATACTTATGAGCTTCGGGCACCCTATAATACCTATCAGGCTTAACAGGAGCAGGAGGCAAAGAGTCAGGGTTCAGGGAAGCCTCTGCAAAAACATCTTCCACCACATTCAACACAGGAGGAATAGCTAAGGGCCTATGCTGGGGTAACAAGAATTCCCTAAGCCTTTTCCTGGAATCAGAGTAATCCTGGCCTTCCCATTTAAAGTGCTCCCTCATGGAATGCAGAGTCTCTGAAAATGAGAAATCCTCAGGAGGAGAAGCTGTAGGAGTGGAATCATCCACATCAGAATCAGAATAAGTAGGATACTCCTGCAAGTCTTCCAGAAGACTCTGAAGCCTCTGAACACTGTTCAAAACTATCAAACTCGGTTCCACCCTAGGCCTCTTATCAGGAGGGGCATAGAACCTCTAATCATAGTAATCAAATCTTCTGCCATTTTAAGCATATGTTTCTTAGGTACAGAACCCGAAATGCTAGGAGAAGCCACTGAAGCTGAACTTGGCCTACCTCTCAAAGAAGTTTTGGCAACAGAAGGAGAGGCTCTAACTACCTTGGGAAGAGAGGGAAGAACAGTTACCTGAGAAGCCCCTCAGCCTGGCCTACCTCCTGAGAAGGCACATCCTGTAACAGCAAAGTTTCTGCCTGAGACTCCATGGAAACTCCTGGCAAAACCTCTGGCTCCACTGAGCCTTCTAAAGAACCGACGTCCGGGACTGCCGGTTCATCAACCCTAGGCTTCGCTGTTTTGTCCTTGCGCTTCTTGGACGAAGCGGGCGTCGGAGCATCCGACGGCATTTTATAATTGCAACGCTTCCCAAACACTAACCTGGCACAGTCTAACCTCCTCTTAATAGTGCGTTTGTTAAACCTAGCACAAGAGCGGCAACCAACAACGCCGTGCTCAGGCCCTAAACAAGGTATACACAAGGTATGGTAATCCCTATGAGGTATCTGTTTCCCACAAGAAATACAGTTATTCACTTTTTCTGACATCCGTTAAATACTGAGGCAAGAAGAAACCAAAATGTTCCCCAACGGGGTACTTAGCCAACTCTGTTTTGGTCTGAAACTCCGGTTTCGGAAATATTTCAGAACGCCAACCTGCACTCGCAAAACTGCTTCTGCATCGGACCATGCGGCAAAAAAGACTGAGGATATGACGTTGGTCATGCGCATTAGTACCCTGACGTACTGACGTCAGTCTAATGCGCCCTGACCGACGTCAGCCTTATACTCTGGTATTCGGGCCGACTGGACGCGGACTATACCCAATAGTAAGGACTGCAGCAATGGGGAACGAAGAACATCCGTGCTTGAAGAGTGATGTGCAAACCCAGAGCAGTCCCCACAATATCATAGCTTGTCTGCAAAGAGGATAAGAATGGGTCCCCCCCTGCTTGTTGATGTACCACATGACTGTAGTGTTGTCTGTTTGTATCAACACCTGTCCTGGTTGAAGTAGGCCCTTGAAAGCCATCAGGGCATACTGGACTGCTAACATCTCCTTCATGTTGATATGCAAATGCTGTAGTTTGGGAGGCCACGTGTCTTTAATCCATTTCCCATTGAAGTGTGCTCCCCAAGCCAGGTCCGAGGCATCCGTCGTTAAGATCTGACTCGCCTCTGGTCGAGTCACAGAGAGTCCCTTGTTTAGGTGACATTCCTGTGCCCACCACAAGAATTCCTTCTGGATGCAAGGTATTATCGGAATGACAGTGTCCAAATCGTGGCAGTGTTGAGTCCATACACTTTTGAGATACCATTGTAGCTTCCTCATATGCAGTTTGGCATTGGGAAGTACCAGAATGCAAGATGCCATGAACCCAAGGCTTGAAGGACTGTCCTTGCAGTCAGCCTGGACAGTACTGATAATCGCTGGAAGTATAGAGGAAGAGTTCTTTGTTTGTCCGGGGTCAGAAAAGCCATCTGAGAGGCTGTATTCAGTCTCACACCCAGAAAGCACATGTCCTGAGAGGGTACTAGACTGGACTTTGTTTCGTTCACAGAATACCCTAGGCACCTTAAAACTGCCATTACATACTGTAGCTGTTGAAGTAACCTGTCTTTGTCCTGAGCTAGAATCAGGCAATCGTCCAGATAAGGATACATTTGTATTCCCCTCAGTCTTAAGAAAGCTATTACAGGAGCCAGAACCTTTGTGAACACCCTGGGCGCAGTAGATAAACCAAAGGGCAATGCAGAGAACTGATAATGAGACGTGCCAGCCCGAAAACGCAGGAATCTCCTGCAGCTGGGCCTGATAGGAATGTGAAGATAGGCCTCTTTGAGATCCAGAGTTACCATCCAGTGATCTTTGCCTATCAGAGGCAGAAGTTGCTGTAAAGTTAACATCTTGAACTTTGGAATGTTTAGGTATGTATTGAGAATGGACAAATCCAGAATTGGCCTCCAAGTATTTCCTTTTTTTTTTGGCACTAGGAATAGTCTAGAATAAAACCCTAGGCCTTCTTCTGACGGAGGTACCACCTGGATTGCCCCCATCTGTAAAAGCAAAGAAATTTGTTCCTGAGCCTCCAGCCTTTGCTGAGGAGGTACATCTGGCATGCCTTTGAAAGGGGGAAAAGTGTGAAAATAAAACTTGTAGCCTTGATTTATTATGTCCAACACCCATCTGTCCTGGGTGACCAAATGCCAATTTTGTTTGAAAAGTGCCAACTTTCCTCCTAGAGGAGCTGCCAGAAAGGAAGGATCTGGCAGCTGGAGATACAGGTCATTGGGTCTGTTTACGAAAGGCTGACCCCTGCCCTCACCAGAAGATTGTGCAGGAGAACTCCAAGTCCTAGGTCTGAAAGAACCCTGAGCGTGAGCCCTACCCCTACCACGTCTAGACCTGCCCTTAGACTGAAAATCTGAAGAAGGGTAAGACCATCCTCTTGCAGGCCAATTCCTGCTAAACTTAGGGGGCTGCACTTGCAAAAATTCCTTAACTGTCTGCATATACTTAGCTTTGTCTTCCATTTTTTTCAAAACTGACTCCACAGGGGAACCAAAAAGAACTTCAGATTGAAGGGGAGCATCCAAAATCCGAGCTTTAACATGCTTTGACAAATTTTGATCCTTAAGCCAGGCATGTCTACGAATAACTGAACCAGTAGCAGCTACCCTGGAAGAAGCCTGAAGGGCATCGAAGCCACACTGCAAGGAATGTTTACCAACTTGATCTGAAGCATGAACCAAGTCCTGCAATTCCTTACACTCTATACCCTCAGACAAAGCATCTACCTTAGATTTCAATTGACCTAACAGAAAGTTCTGATACTTCAGCATATGGAATTGGCAATTTAAAGCTCTCATAGCTAACGTAGAAGAGGTGTACACTTTTTTACCCCACCTATCCAACGCTCTAGAATCTTTATCCAAAGGAACTGGATTCTTAACCACAGAAGCCCTGACCCCCTTAGGCCCTTGACTAATAGTTTCCGGGTCAGCTCTAGGGCTCTTATACAAATATTTATGTGCCTCTGAACTCTGTAATACCTGTCTGGCTTGACAGGGGCAGGGGTAAAGAATCAGGATTAAGGGAAGCTTCAGAAAAACATCCTGAACAACATCTAAAACAGGGGAATAGCCAAAGGTCTATGTTGTGACAAAACAAAATTCCCTAAGCCTCTTACGAGAATCTGAAAAATCCTGACCTTCCCACTTGAAATGCTCCCTCATGGAATGCAAGGTTTCAGAAAAGGAAAAATCCTCTGGAGGTGAAGCAGAAGGACAGGAATCCTCTGCATCCGAATCAGAATAGGGAGGAAAATCCTGAACATCCTCAGCTGAGGACTCAGAGTAATCTGAGGAATGTTCCATTCCCTCTAAATCTGTCTCCACCCTAGGCCTCTTCTCTGGAGGGGCATAGAGCCCTGATCAAAGTAATCAAATCCTCTGCCATTTTCAACATATGCTTTTAGGAACAGAGCCCAAAGAACCAGGGCTGTGGCCCGTACCAGAAATACCAGGTCTAGCCTTAGCAGGGCCTTTAGTGACTGAAGTAGAAGGCCTAATAACCTTTTGTAAGGATGGAACCACAGAAACTTGAGAAGCACCCTCGGCCTGACCTAACTCCTGAGAGGCCAACTCCTGCAAAAGTAAAGGTTCCCCCTGGGATTCAGCCGAGACCTCGGCTGGATCCACAGATTCAACCGTAGATTCCATAGAACCGGCGTCCGCAACGGACGACTCATCCGGTTTAGACCTTAAGGATTTATCTTTTCGCTTTTGCGGTAGCGGCGCCGGAGGATCCGACGGCATGTTGCAGTTACACCGCTCGAAAACAAGCCTAGCACAGTCTAATCTGCGTTTAATGGTGCGCTTATTGAATCTAGCGCAAAAGCGACACCCGACAACGTCGTGTTCAGGCCCTAAGCAAGGAATACAGAGAGAATGATAGTCCCTGTGAGGTATCAGTTTCCCACAAGAAATACAATTATTAACTTTTTCTGACATCCGGATTAACTGAGGCAAGAAAAGACAAAAATTTTCCCCAACGGGGTACTTAGCCCAACTTGGTCTTCGGTCTGAAACTCGAAAATTGAAAATTTCAGAACGCCGAACGGCACTTGCAAACGCTGCTTCTGCTTCAGACCACGCGGCAAGAAAGACTGAGGATATGGCGTCGGTCATGCGCTTAAGTACTACTACGTACTGACGTCAGCTCCGGGCGCCCATGACCGACGCCAGCCTAACTCTTTGGTATTCGGGCCGACCGAGGACAGCGGACTACCCACAGGTTATGACTGCAGCAATGTGAGACGAAGAACATCCGACAGCTAGCAACATTGTGATCAGGGCCTAGGCAAGGAATACAATAAGAGTGAAAATCCTTATGAATTATTTGCTTCCCACAAGAAATACAATTGTTAACTTTTTCTGACATCGGTCTGAAGCAAGAAAAAAGTTTCCCCAATGGGGTACTTAGATTTAATGAAGACTTCGGTTCTGAAATTCGGATTTGAAAATCTCAGGAGTCAGCCGACCAGCACTTGCAAACTGCTTTTGCTTCGGGCACCGCGCGGCAAAAAAGACTGAAGAAAATGGCGTCGGCTGCATCTTTTATACCCTTGGCGCACTGATGACAGGGAAGAGGCAACAGCAACCGACGTCGGACTTAGACTTTGGAATTCTGGCCGACTGAGGGTAGCCTTCCAGCAGGATAATCCAAGAGTAATGACTGCAACAGTGAAACACGATGAACATCAAATGGACAGCCCCAGAACACCTCTGGAGATTGAATCCACCAAGTTACATGTTCTCTGTAGATTTTTGTTAAGTGGACTGGAAAGATTCCCTCTGTGGGAGCATAGATTAAGTAAATTCTGGCCTGGACTAGCAGAGACCTGGTAGAAGTAGTAAGCAGCCAGTTACCTAGACAGGGAAACACCCAGAACCCTTGCAGTTGGAGATGACCTGCAACCACTGCCACTCACTTGGTGAACATCTGGAGGGCTGTGGTGAGACCAAAGGGCAGGGCTCTAAACGGAAAGCGACTGGCTCTCAACTGGAAGTGAAGAAACCTCCTGGAGTGTCCGTTCATTTTTATCTGGTAGTGCACGATCTAAAGATCTGTTGAGCACATCCAATAGTCCTTGGTCAGGAGAGATGGAGGATGGACTGTACCATGACCATTCAGAACCTTGTATGCTTGACATACAGATTCAAGTGGCAGAAGTCCAAAATTGGACTTGGGTACCAGTTCTTTCCCAACCCTTGCTGGTCTGGTGGGGCCTGCTGTATTACACTTGCTGCTTTTCTTTGAGAATTGTTAGGAAGTTTCTTTCATGGTGGGTGTTGATAAAGAAAGTGAATGTAACAGATAATGATAATAATGGTCTCCACCCATATGTCTTTGGTGATGGGACATCCACACCTCTGGGTGTAGAGATATGTGCCCGCCCCTCCCCCATCGACTGCTTCCAAAGTGTAGAAGTCAGATACCTGCTCAGGAGAGCTGAAAATGTCTCTAGGAGAATGGACCACTGATGCCTTGATTCTGCAGGCCAAGAGGGTAACGTCAACCATTAGAATATGCTCTTCTGTGTCAGGGGGATTTATCTTGAGAAGAGTCCTGAGGAATCCCGTGGGACTTCTAAAACCACAGCTTTTTACCCCCTTCCTGGTTTCTACACAAGGTCATCCGGGGGAGTGTAGAAAACTGTATACCTATGGTAGAAGCTTTTCCTATCCTGCCCAGTTCTGGAAAGTGTGCCTTTGACCTTAGGGTCAGTTGAGCCACAAAATGGGGCTTCGATAAAAGACATCTTAAAAGGCTCTGAAATCACACAAAAGCATCCAGGCATGCCTCTATGGTAAGGCCTATAAGGGTGGCCCTTGAAGCACCTTCTGTTACACTGGTTATAAGTCATATACAGGCATACAACAAGGACTGAAGGATAGCCAGTTGCGAATCCACAGTATTCCTGTCCTCTGCATACATGGACTTGGTAAGAAACTTGGATAGCTCCTTAATCATCTCTCTCTGAAACCTGGTCATGTGCACCAAGTAATTCAGCAACCTTAACACAAAGGTAGCTGAAGCATAAACTCACTTCCCAAACATGTCCAAAGCCCTAGACTCTCCATTAGGGAATGGACAGATAAGCCCTCTTCTGCAAGCTCCATCTTGGTGGCTGCTACTACTACTATGGTGTCCACTGCCAGGACCTTGCTTCAGTGAGAGTGATTTTTAGGGGAAACAAGATGCTTGTCTGGCTTTCCTGGAATCAATCAGTTCTGTGACATCCAGCTCTTTCCATGCCCAGCAAGAGATCAAATCCACCATCTCATCAGCTGAAGGAACCAGCCAGGAAGTAGGTAAGCAGGAACCAAATGCCTCAAGAAAAACAGATTCCTCCTGAGAATGGACTTTGAAAGACTAACCTTCTTTCTGTGTCAGAAGTTTGAGGATCTCCTTGATTGAGATATCCTTAACTGGTGATCTAGAGGGGCCTTCCCCTTCATCAAAATGTGTCTTCTGTTAGAGACTCGGGGGGGGGGGGGAATCTGTGTCTTCTGTCAAAGAATTGGGGGGGATCTGTGTCTTCTGTCACAGACTCTGGGGGGGGGGGTCCATGTCTTCTGTCACAGACACGGGGATCTGTGTCTTCTGTCAGAGACTCAGGGGGTCAATGTGCCTCCTTCTACATTTGTGCTTCCTGGAAGCCTCCATGAGGTGATGTTCTGAAGAGGATTCGGAAGACAGAGGGGTGTCTTGAATGCGTACAGTCTCAAGGCTAAACTGGCTGTCCGAATGGGATGGACTGTACAGGATCAGGAACCAGGGCTCTCAGCTGTGGAGCTGACAGGGGAGGGTTGTACAGTCATCAGTCTTTGAGAAAGCTCTCTCAACTGCCCCAAAGGCAGAAGCAGAGGGGGAACCCCTAATGCACCCTGGACTTGCCACTTGAAGCTTTGGCACCGAAATCCATCCAACTGCAATGAAACTGGAACAGACTGGTTCAGAGAAGATGCTGGAGTGTAAGACAACAACTTTGTATCTGAAACAGACAACCCAGGAAATCTCAGATCCAGTGTCCTGAACTAAGAAGTCGGGATAGGGTAGGAGTAGTCACAGTCAAGGGAGAAGGCCCAAAGCCCACAAGTCCAATGAAAGAGAGAGAGAGAGAGAGAGAGAGAGAACTGCAAAAACTCTCAACTGAATTTGAGTCCTGAGAAATTTCTTCATCATTCTATCCATATCAGCTTCTGGTCAATAGAATAGGCTTCAAGGAAAAAGCCAATGAAAATGGTGTCAAAGTTTTCTGCATGGGCCTTTTCTGAAAAGAATGGTGAACACGGCCCAGGGGAGACTGGTCCCTGTGGAAAACCTCTGCTCTGATAAGGGAGAAGTCCTGGATCATACAGGA
This sequence comes from Protopterus annectens, assembly GCF_019279795.1. Lineage (NCBI taxonomy): Eukaryota > Metazoa > Chordata > Ceratodontiformes > Protopteridae > Protopterus > Protopterus annectens. The sequence goes on along the minus strand of NC_056726.1, from coordinate 1,843,807,244 downwards.
GTCAGACCCAGGGTGATTAGAAGGATCTGAATGCTTGGAGCCTTAGAAGTTGGAGCCAAAGATAACAATGACAAAGATAAGCAGTCAGGAAATTGCTTCCTTGCATTTGTGCCCACTTCTCAGATGGGGACTCTCCAGATGTAGACAAAACAGATTTGGAGTATACTCCTGGAGGTAAAACATCCTTGAGAACAAGTTTATTTCATTGTTCAGTCATGGTTTGGTGGCCAAGGGCCATGCAAATTAAACAACCTTCCTTCTGGTGTACCACCCCTAAACAGTACACACACTTAAGGTGTACATCAGAGTATTTTGTGGCTATAAGCCACACATTTTGAAACCAGCTGGTTTATCCAACATAATCACAACAAAACAAATCTGAAAGTAGAAGAAAGGTAAAAGCTAAGGAACTACCAACATTGGAATTGAAGGATATACTGACCAGTGGCATAACAAGTGTACAAAATGCCAAGAAATACCAACAATGGTAAATAAGCAAATACTAGCTAACCAATTGAAGAAGATAGAAACACGTGCTTAAGGCACAAAGAAGGCTTAAGAGAAATGTTTTTTCTTTTTTATTATTTTGGTAATAAAAAGGAAAAAAAATAAAATAAAAATCAGTATATTAAGTAACTTAGCTGAGGCAAGTCTGAGCCCGCAAATAGTACAGTTTTGTACCTACCATAAATGTAGATGTTCGAGGATCTACATTGCTGCAGTCATGACCTGTGGGTAGTCCGCTGTCCTCGGTCGACCCGAATACCAAAGAGCTAGGCTGGCATTGGTCATTGTCACCTAGAGCTGACGTCAGTACGCAGTAGTACTTAAGCACATGACCGATGCCATATCCTCAGTCTTTCTTGCCCCAGATGTCAGAAGGCCTAAAAATGAAAGGCCAGAGCCAAAATAGTAAACTCCCAACAACCACCAGTGTGGAAATAAAGAGTATCCCAAAAAGAAACCCAGCAACCAGAAACTATAGAGGGGAAGGAGGGAGGGACAATTGGACAGCAGCAATGTAGATCCTCGAACATCTACATTTATGGTAGGTACAAAACTGTACTATGCTCTTCGTCTCACATTGCTGCAATCATGACCTGTGGGTAGAATCCCAAAGCAGAGGAAAAGGGAGGCTGGCAACCTACAAAGCATTAGGAGCTGCTAACATGCCCTGTAAAACTGCAGTGGCAAACCCAGCCCTGGACTTGGAATAGAGAGGGAGATGGTAATGTTTAGTGAAAGTGTGTACCGAACTCCAAGTAGCTGCCTCCAAAATATCCTTAGTAGCTACACCCCTCAAAAAAGCAGTAGAAGTGGCAGTAGCCCAAGTAGAATGAGGTCTGATCCCAGTAGGAACATCCTTCCCATGATGAGAATAACAAAAAGCAATACAATGACCAATCCACTTTGAAATAGTCTGTTTTGAAACAGCTTTCCCTTGTGAACTCAAAGCAAAAGAAACAAATAACTGTTGAGTCTGTCTGAACTCCTTAGTTCTGCTCAAATAGTAACGTAACTGCCTGTGGATATCCAAAGAATGCAAGACTTTTTCCCCTTTATTTTGGGGATCAGCATAAAAAGTAGGCAAATGAATAGACTGGTTCAAGGCCACATTAGAAATCACTTTAGGCATAAAAGTAGGGTTAGTTCGCAAAGAAACTCTATCCTTATGAAATATCAACAAGGGTTCAACTGCCATGAGTGCCTGCAATTCAGATACCCTCCTAGCAGAAGTAATGGCCAACAAAAAAGCAGTCTTCCAAGACAAAAACTTCAGTTCAGACGTAGCTGCAGGTTCAAAAGGAGGTAAAGTAAGTTTCTCCAAAACAAAATTGAGATCCCAGGAAGGAGTAGGAGCTCTACGTGGGGGTCTTATATTCTTTGCCCCTCTAAGAAATTGTTTGAACAAAGGATGAGAAAATAAAGGAGGGTCACAATCATAGTGAGCAGAAATGGCTGCAGCATGAACCTTCACAGAAGAGAATGACAAACCCTTGTCCAGTAATTCAGTAAGATACTGTAGTGCAAAACTCAAATTAGGCACTGAAACATCAAAACCTTTTGCAGTGCTCCACAGAAAAAAATCTCTTCCATTTATCAGCATAAACTTTTCTAGTGCTAGGCCGCCTAGCTTCCAAAATGACATCTAAAACCTGTTGAGGAAGCTGAGACCCCACCGGCTCCATCACAGAATACGCCAGACTGTCAGATGGAGGGACTGCACCTGAACATTTGACTGGGACAACAAATGAGGAACCTGTGGCAAAGGCCAAGGAGGCTCCTGGATTAAACTCCTCAGCAGAGGATACCAATGCTGACGTGGCCAATCTGGTGCTATTAGAATCATGCAAGGCTTGTCCCGCCTGACTTTCAAGAGTACCTTGGGGAGAAGAGGCAGAGGAGGAAAAGCATAAACGTGAAGGTTGTTCCAACTGAAAGATAGAGCATCTACTTTCCAAGCATCTGGGTGGAACATCTTTGTGCAAAATTTTGGAAGTTGAAAATTCAGTGGAGAAGCGAACAGATCTATGTCTGGAGTTCCCCAAGCCACAGTCAATTGTTTGAAAACCTGAGGATCCAGTTTCCACTCGTGGGGATCCACAATTTGCCTGCTCAATATATCTGCTAGAGAGTTCTGTGCTCCTGGCAGAAACCGTGCTTGAAGATAGAGTCGCAAACTCAGAGCAGTCTCCCATAAAATCATTGCTTGTCTGCAAAGAGGGTAGGAATGGATTCCCCCCTGCTTGTTGATGTACCACATGACTGTTGTGTTGTCTGTTTGGATCAACACCTGTCCCGGCTGAAGTAGGTCCTTGAAGGCCATCAAAGCAAATTGGACTGCTAACATCTCCTTCATGTTGATATGCAAATGTAGTAGTTTGGGAGGCCACATGTCTTGTATCCATTTCCCATTGAAGTGTGCTCCCCAAGCCAAGTCCGAGGCATCCGTCGTTAGGATCTGACTCGCCTCTGGGTCGGGTCACAGAGAGTCCCTTGTTTAGGTGACATTCCTGAGCCCACCACAGGAATTCCTTCTGGATGCAAGGTATAATCCGAATGACAGTGTCCAAACCGTGGCATTGTTGAGCCCACACACTTTTGAGATACCATTGTAGCTTCCTCATATGCAGTTTGGCATTGGGAAGTACTAGAATGCAAGATGCCATGAACCCCAAGGCTTGAAGGACTGTCCTTGCAGTCAGCCTGGACATTACTGATAACTGCTGGAAGTATAGATGAAGAGATCTTTGTTTGTCCGGGGTCAGAAATGCCATCTGAGAAGCTGTATTCAGTCTCACACCCAGAAAGCACATGTCCTGAGAGGGCACTAGACTGGACTTTATTTCGTTCACAGAATACCCTAGGCACCTTAAAACTGCCATTACATACTGGAGCTGTTGTAGTAATTTGTCTTTGTTTTGAGCAAGAATCAGGCAATCGTCCAGATAAGGATAAATTTGTATTCCTCTCTGTCTGAAGAAAGCAATCACAGGAGCCAGAACTTTTGTGAATACCCTGGGCGCAGTAGATAAACCAAAGGGCAATGCAGAGAACTGATAATGAGAAGTACCAGCCCGAAATCTCAGGAATCTCCTGCAGCTGGGCCTGATAGGGATGTGAAGATAGGCCTCTTTGAGATCCAGGGTTACCATCCAGTGATCTTTGCCTATCATAGGCAGAAGTTGTTGTAATGTTAACATTTTGAACTTTGGAATTTCTAGATAGGTATTGAGAATGGACAAATCCAGAATTGGCCTACAAGTGTTTCCTTTCTTTGGCACTAGGAATAGATGGGAATAAAATCCTAGGCCTACTTCTGACGGAGGGACCACCTGAATTGCCTCCATCTGCAAAAGTAAAGAAATTTGCTCCTGAGCCTCCAGCCTTTGCTGAGGAGGCACATCCGGCATGCCTTTGAAAGGAGGAAACGTGTGAAAATAAAACTTGTAACCTTGATTTATTATATCCAACACCCATTTGTCCTGGGTGACCAAATTCCAGTTTTGTTTGAAAAGTCCCAACTTTCCTCCTAGAGGAGCTGCCAGTAAAGAAGGGTCTGGCAGCGGAAGATACAGGTCATTGGGTCTGCTTACGAAAGGGCTGACCCCTGCCCTCACCAGAAGACTGTGCAGGAGAACTCCAAGTCCTAGGTCTGAAAGAACCCTGAGCGTGAGCCCTGCCTCTACCACGTCTAGACCTGCCCTTAGACTGATAATCCGAAGAAGGATAAGACCATCCTCTAGCAGGCCAATTCCTACTAAACTTAGGGGGCTGCACCTGCATAAAATCCTTGACCGCCTGCATAGACTTAGCCTTATCTTCCATCTTTTTCAAAACTGATTCCACAGGAGTACCAAAAAGTACTTCAGATTGAAGAGGAGCATCCAAAATCCGATCCTTAACATGCTCTGACAAATTTTGATCCTTAAGCCAGGCATGCCTACGAATAACTGAACCTGTAGCAGCCACCCTAGATGAAGCCTGAAGAGCCTCGAAACCACACTGCAAAGAATGTTTGCCAACTTGATCTGATGCATGAACCAACTCCTGGAGCTCCTTACACTCTATACCCTCAGATAAAGCATCCACCTTAGACTTCAATTGGCCCAACAAAACGTTCTGATACTTCAGCATATGAAATTGGCAATTCAAAGCCCTCATAGCTAACGTAGAGGAGGTGTATACTTTTTTCCCCCACCTATCTAATGCTCTAGAATCTTTATCCAAAGGAACTGGATTCTTAGCCACAGAAGCCCTAACACCCTTCGGACCTTGAATAATAGTTTCCGGATCAGCTCTAGGACTCTTGTACAAATACTTATGTGCTTCTGGAACTCTGTAATATCTGCCTGGCTTAACAGGGGCCGGAGGCAAAGAATCAGGATTAAGGGAAGATTCAGAAAAAACATCCTGAACAACATCTAAGACAGGAGGAATAGCCAAGGGCCTATGTTGTGGCAGAAACAAAAATTCCCTAAGCCTTTTCCGAGAATCTGAAAAATCTTGACCTTCCCACTTGAAATGTTCCCTCATGGAATGTAAAGTCTCAGAAAAAGAAAAATCTGGAGGAGAAGCAGAAGGACAGGAGTCCTCTGCATCCGAATCTGAATAGGAAGGAAAATCCTGAATTTCTTCAGCTGAGGAATCAGAGTAGTCTGAGGAATGATCCATTCCCTCTAAATCTGCCTCCACCCTAGGCCTCTTCTCTGGGGGGGGCATAGAACCCCTGATCAAAGTAATCAAGTCCTCTGCCATTTTCAACATATGTTTTTTAGGAACAGGGGCTGGAGAGCTAGAACTATGACCAGGGCCAACAAGACAAGGTTTGGCCTTAGCATGGCCTTTAGCCACTGAAGTAGAAGGCCTAATAACCTTTTGTAAAGATGGAACTACAGATACCTGAGAAGCACCCTCAGCCTGGCCTAACTCCTGAGAGACCAACTCCTGCAAAAGTAAAGGTTCCCCCTGGGATTCAGCCGAACCCTCGGCAGGATCCACAGATTCAACCGGAGGCTCCGTAGAACCGGCGTCCACAACGGACGACTCATCCGGTTTAGACCTCAAAGATTTATCCTTACACTTTTTAGCGGTAGCGGGCGTCGGAGGATCCGACGGCATGTTATAGTTACACCGTTTACCAAAACAAGCCTGGCACAGTCTAATCTTCGTTTAATGGTGCGCTTATTAAATCTAGCACAAAAGCGACACCCGACCACGTCGTGCTCAGGCCCCAAGCAAGGAATACAGAAAGAATGATAATCCCTATGAGGTATCGGTTTCCCACAAGAAATGCAATTATTAACTTTTTCTGACATCCGGATAACTGAGGCAAGAAAAGACAAAAATTTCCCCAACGGGGTACTTAGCCCAACTTGGTCTTCGGTCTGAAACTCGGTAAATGAAAATTTCAGAACGCCGAATGGCACTTGCAAACGCTGCTTCTGCTTCGGACCACGCGGCAAGAAAGACTGAGGATATGGCGTCGGTCATGCGCTTAAGTACTACTGCGTACTGATGTCAGCTCTAGGCGACAATGACCGACGCCAGCCTAGCTCTTTGGTATTCGGGCCGACCGAGGACAGCGGACTACCCACAGGTCATGACTGCAGCAATGTGAGACGAAGAACATCACGTCTCTACTCAGTGGCAAACGGGATCTGAGGTAATGTTGGGGATACAAAGGGTTTGTGGGTAAGGGGAGGAGCCTGTGCTACGGATCCTACCTTGCAAAAGCAGCTGAAGTCGAATATGAAAACCATCCGTTGAGGAATGGACATAAAAGACATCAGATCTTTATTTTTTGAAGGAAAATATTAAAATTTGCGGGGTGTAGCTATGGGTGCAGCAGCTGCTCCTGTATTTGCCAATATTGTTTTCTGGTAGTGGAAAAGGAATTTTGTTTTCCACTCCTCATTTTGGCAACAAGTATGAAATATTTGCATTATTTGGACAATATTTTTATTACAAGGGGAGAGGAGGAAAATGGAAATTCAAACAGTTTCTTGAAAATATTAATAGTACCACCACATTTTTGAGGTTCTTCGGTAATTCGAGCTCACAGTTTATAACTTATTTGGATGCATTAAACCAATATTTTTTAGAAAGAATACCTATTCCAACAGTATACGTTATTGTAGTTATCAGTTTTAAAAAAAAGAAACATTATTAAAGATCCGATAGATTGTCACAAATTGTGTCTAATGGGCAATACAATATGGAAATCTAACACTGAAAGGGATGTCTGAAGATAAAGGGTGCCCTAAATTGTTAATAAATGAGATCGGTACTGAGATTTCTACCAAACAGATGGGTGAGGTTTCAACTTTAGTATAAGGAAACAAGTTGATAAATGTTACAGACTATGTTGGATACATGTGTTTAAGTTACGGATGCAGAATTACAGACATCAAAGCAATATTGATAATAATTTGAAAAGAGTATTTGATACCTTTGGTCTTATGGATAGGTTAGGTGAAGCCCAACACCTCATGTTTAAAAAGAGGATGAGATTCAAACTTGTTTTTTTGAAACAAATGACAAGTATATTGACAGTAAAGGGGGAATGAGAAAGTTCGGATTTTGTTTGCAGTGCAGATATATTTTAGACACTGTGCCTGTCGCTTTTGGAAATTACCCCAATGTTATTTCACTTAGTGAAAAAATTTGACTCATTACAGCCGAGTGACGTCTCCAGGCATTTCTGCAGTCACACCCTACTGCTCCTCTAGGCGTCAAACATTGCCTGTTCATATTTGCATTAATAATTCCAAAACCATATTACATACAAGGTATCGGAAAATTTTATCTTGAAGCATACATGATAGCAAACACAACTGTATCTGTCAATGGGTATTTGTTAAAAATGTAAGGTGATAACTTCAATTTTTAAATGCTGAAGCCACGCCCACTAGGAGTTAAAGGTATACACTCAAAAGAGCTCTACTGGAGTGAATGAGTCAACACATGTGGTGTGGTCTATGTGGCTTTATGTTTATCCTGTCTGATATTTTATATTGTAAAAATGGAAAGAGCAGGTGTACCAGGATGTTTATGAAATAAAAAGAAGAGACATTGGTAATGTTTTAGCCAAACATTCATGAGGGTATAATATATATTTTTTTCATTTTAGAGAAAGTTCCTTTGCCTATACCAGATGGCAATTGGGAGACATTACTGAAGGTCAGTTAATTACACTGGCAGCTGTTATTTTATGACATACATGCTCCAGGAATTGGCTCTTAGTAGTGATAAATTATAAACATTTTAATAATTATCTGTAGATTTTATTTTATTTAATGGAAGCGTGTGTTGAAGTGGGGAATTTTAACTGACTTGTGCAAATATTGGGAATAACATTTTTAATTTTTAATATTTACTAATATTTTTTATTCAAACTTGATACATAACTCAGTATGTAATTGATATAGAAGTGTTTTTAAGCTGGATGTCAAGTGCAATATATCGAACTTGTTGATATGTTTTGCAGTCTGTTTTAATATAAAATGTTGGAATTTGTGAAGCAGGAGCACATGATTGGATATTTTTTTTTACTGATTGAATCGCTTCCTGATTTAAGGTATTCTGATGAAGTTCTGTTTGGTATAGTTTGGAAAGAAAGTGCATATCAAACCTACTGACTTGTGGACTACTGGACGTGTTAGATGATTCATTAATGAAAATAAAGTTAAGTTGCTCTTGGCAGGAGCGGCCTTAGGTCAACTGGTGCCCTAGGCAAAAGAGCTCCACGGAGCCCCCTACCACACCATCTGGTGCCCCCATCCTGGTGTACCTACACCAAATAAATACTGAAAAAGTGCCCCTGCTACAGCGGTGCCCTAGGCAGCCGCCTAGCTGGCCTATGCCTAAGGCCGGCTATGGCTCTTGGTTAAATTACTTCATACCTATGACATGCAGGTACAAAAGAAAAAGGAAGCTAAAGCCAATTCCTGCAAGTGTGACAATGACAGAAAAAGGAGTGCAAGCAAGTCCTAATTAATTTTGATGGCAGAGTAAAGAAGCTTATGATTGATGGCTCCAAGTTAAACTCGTCATATAAATTCGAAAAGCTAGATGTAGTAGGTGAAAGAGGTTGGAAAGTAGTAGCACCACTGGATAAACAGAACTACTGCAAAGGTGCAAACAGGAACAAGTATTGGATGGTAAATTATTAGATGGATTCAACTGGATAAGGAATAAATGAGGCTATTACAGCCAGACCAAAAAAAAAAAGAGGAAAATTATGTGGCTGAAAATGCTTGCAGTACCTCAGAAACAGGACAAACAGAAGATCGGTAGTAGAGAAGGTCAAATGGTGGAGTTTAAACATATGAATGGTGAGCCAATAAAAAAAAGAAGAGTAGATTACAGTCTGTATAAACTGGTGGACATTTTTTTTAATAGTTACTATGCACAGACAAGTCTGACATACTATTTATACATATAAAGACAGGAACGATAAATAATGCTGGCAAACCATTACAACATGCAAATGTGTTTGAAAATTGTTTGTAAGAGGTAGGCAATGTCCTAGAAGATAATATTTTTGTAAAATAAGGCAAACCTAAAGTAAACTGAGGAAGAAATACTACATAGTAGTACTGTAGCTGATCAAGCTACCAAAAAAGTAACTAACAGGGAACCAATCTTACAGTACAGAGAGAACCTATGGCTACTACACAATAAGAAGTTATGTACCTACCATAACGTTCCATGTTAGTTGTCTTCTCTCGCCTTCTTTCTTGCTTGATGGGTTCGGAGCCGATCCTCGGCTCCGACTCGGCACTTGCTTTAGCTCGAGAACTCCTTTTACCAGCTCGAGGCAGCCCCATATCCCATGATGCAAGGCAGGAAGTACCCAGATCTCGTTTGTTGACAAAAGGGCAATAACACCAAGCATAAAATACTTCCCAAAGGAAGAAGAAACTTACAGATGGAAAAAGGACCAGGTCTGAATGGTCTTTAGCATAACAGTTTCTTATACAAGGTCTGTCCAGGCCAGGGAAGGAGGGAGGGTCGCAAGAAAGAAGGCGAGAGAAGACAACTAACATGGAACGTTATGGTAGGTACATAACTTCTTAATGTTAAGTTGTCAATCTCGCCTTCATTCTTGCTTGATGGGACCGCGTCCCTAGCACCTCTATCCTGGGTGGCTCAATGGAACAAACTCTTGAGGACTGTAGAACCAAAACTGGCTCTGTCCCTGGAGGCCAAGTCCAATTTGTAATGGGAAACAAAAGTATGAGGAGTGGCCCAAGTGGCCGCTGCACAAATAGTGTCCAAAGGTAGTCTAGCTTGAAAAGCTGTAGAAGTAGCTAAACTCCTAGTTGAATGTGCTTTAGGTTTTGAGCACAGCTGTTTTCCCCTGATCGTATAAATTTCAGTGATGACCAAGAAAGCCATCTGGACAAAGTCACTTTAGAAACAGGTAGGCCTTTTTATTATCCGCATAGGAGACAAAAAGTTGATCAGATTTTCTAAATTTTTTGTTCTGTCCAAATAATATCTGAGCTGACGGTGGACGCCAAGATAATGTAGCTTTGTTCAGCTCTATCTGAATAGTTAGGAAAAAATACGGGAGATCAATGGATTGATTCAGATTGTTTTTGAAGCGACCTTAGGTAAAAATGATGGATTAGTTCTCAAAGATACTCTGTCTTTGTGAAAAATCAAATAGGGGGGTCGAACCGAAAGAGCATGAAGTTCAGACACCCTCCTGGCAGATGTAATAGCCACTAGGAATAAAGTTTTCCAAGAAAGATATTTCAGGGAACAAGAAACAGCTGGCTCGAAGGGGAAGAATCAAGGATGTCAGCACTAAATTTAGATCCCACTGAGGAGGAGGATTCCTGATTGGAGGCTTTAGTAGGAAAATTCCTTTCAAGAAGGCCCTGCAGAGCCTATGGGACATAATATTATGATCTGCTATCCCGACATGAAAATTAGAAATAGCAGCCAATTGAACTCTGACTGTGGAAGAAGAGGAGCCTGCATGAAAAATCTCTGCTAAGAAGTCCAGAACTGCCTGAACAGGGGCAGTAAAAGGATCAATATTTTGGGCCTTAGCCCAATAAGAGAAACGTCTCCATTTGCTTGTATAAATCCTCCTGGTAGAGGATTTTAGTGAAGCTACTATGATGTCTCTAACAGGGTTAGAGATCAAAGGAAGCCTGGCTAAGGAAGGAAGTGGAGCAACCATGCTGTGAGGTTGAGAGAGGGGATTGACCGGTGCAGCTGACCGGATTGGTGAATCAGTAGATCTGGCACTGGGTCCAGATGCCAAGGCTGCACCAAAAGGTGATGATGGAGGAACGGGAACCAAACTTGTCGAGGCCAGTAAGGGGCAATGAGAATCAATTTGGCTCTCAAAATGGTAGCTTTCTGGATCACCTGAGGGATCAGAGGAAATGGAGGGAAGGCATAAAGAAGTCCCTGGGGCCAATCCTGGGTCAGAGCGTCTCTGGGGGGATGGCCTGATAGAGGAAGAGGCTGAAGAAGTCTGGACATTTGCTGTTTTGGGAGTAGCAAAAGATCGCAACATGGGCGACCCCATTCCAGAAAAATCTCTTCCGCTATGGATTGCTTGAGAGACCACTCGTGAGGCATGAGAATAGCTCTGCTCAATCTGTCCGCTATAATGTTGGTTTTCCCAGGGATATGCGTTGCTACCAGAAACCGATGAGAGGAGATCGCCCATTGCCAAAGTCTGAGCGCTTCTCGACACAAGGGGTAGGACTTGGTTCCGCCCTGTTTGTTGATATACCAAACTACAGACATGTTGTCTGTGAGGACTGCAATTGTCCCTACGGGAAGAAAGTCGTTGAGGGCTTGCAACGTTAAAAGCACTGCTCTCATCTCCAGGACATTTATGTGCAGATGGTACTCGAACGGTTGCCACGTCCCATGAACCATCCTGCCCTGATAATGACCCCCCCACCCGATCAGGGAGGCATCCGTGGTGACAGTGGCTATCGGGGACGGGGGTACAAAGCACCTGCCTTGGTGAACCTGAGACGATGTGTTCCACCAAGCAAGATGTTCTTTGCATGTTTGTGTCACCAGAATCTGGTGACGCATTGGGAGTTGCTGGTATGACCACTGTGTGAACAGCATCCACTGAAGGAGGCGCATGTAGAATCGAGCCAGGGGAAGAAGAGTAATGGCCGCAGCCATGAGACCTAATACCTTTAGAACCATTCTGGCCTGTACCTTCTTGCTGGCCAGAATGATCCTGACATGAGTCTGAATGTCTGAAACTCTTTGTTCTGTAAGGGTAGCTGACATCCGAACAGTGTTTAAGTTTGCGCCTATGAAGGTAATAGACTGGCAAGGCGATAAGGATGACTTTTCAAGTTGACTGAGATGCCCAAATGAGAACAAAGGTCTATTGTGTAATCCCTGGCTTGTATAAGCTGATGCCTGGTGGTGGCTGACAGGAGCCAGTCGTCGAGATACGGAAACACCTGGAATCCTTGACGTCTCAGGTGAGCCGTGACCACTGCCATACATTTGGTGAACACTCTGGGGGCTGTAGTGAGACCAAAGGGCAGGGCTCTGAACTGGAAATGACTGGACCCCAGCCGAAGCGGAGAAATCTCCTGGAGCGCCTGTGAATTTTGATGTGATAGTACGCATCCTGAAGATCTATTGAGCACATCCAGTTGTCCTTCTGTAAGAAGGGCAGAATTGACTGAAGAGTGACCATTCGAATCTTGTCTTCCTGACAGACTTGTTGAGTCTGCTGAGATCCAATATTGGTCTCCAGTCTCCGTCTTTTGGGGACCAAAAGAACCTTGAGTAGATTCCGGCTCTGAATGGTCTATTGTAACTGGCTGAATGGCTCTTTTGCAGTAGTTTTGCGATTTCTAACTCTGCAATGTCCCTTAGACCGGTGGTACATCTGGAAGGGAACTTGAGGGGAAGGGACTTTCCTCGAAAGGAATTATGTAACCCTTGGATATGATCGACTGTACCCATCTGTCTTGAGTGAGGGAATGCCAGGCTTCTGGGTACAGTGATAATCTTCCCCCGACTGCCTCCAAGGAGGGACAGCCGGGCAACACCTCAGGGATGCTGAAAGGGCTTCTCAGGAAGAGACTCCCTGTTGCCCTGGTTCTTGGACCCCTCTGCCTCTAGAGCGGCGCCTGTTGTTGTTACCCCTCTGCCTCTAGGGGTAAACTGACCACGTGAATCCGGCGTGACTCCTTGGGATTTACGGAACCACATCTTCCCACCCTTCTGTCCTTTGGGATAAGGTCTAGAAGGGGTGGAAAAACGGACTCCAACAGCAGAAAGAGTCTTGCCGTCCTGCTCACACCTGGTCAAGGTCTCCTTCACCTGAGGGCCAAACAGAGCTGACCCATCAAAGGGAGAATTTGTGAAGGACGCCTTAAAGGGATCCAAAAATCACATAGCCGCATCCAGGCTTGGCGTCTAAGAGCCACACCTGTGCCTGCGGCTCTACTCGCTCCATCCGCAGCATAAGATATTAGCCGCATGGAGGAGTTAGCAATGGAATTGAGGGTTCCTAGCTGAGAAGCAATCTTTTCTTGGGCCCCTGCAGCTGTAGGATCCTGAACTACTTCTCCCAGCTCCTTGAGGATATCTCTGGAGTCTGGTGAAGTGACAAAGATAATTCAGCGAACGCATAGCAAAGGTCGCTGAGGAAAACATCCGCTTGCCGTACCTATCCATGGTCCTAGAGTCCTTATTAGGAGGATGGACGGGCACGGAAGGATCTGCAAGTTCCTTTTTGGTGGCCGCAGCCACCACCATGGCATCAGCAGGGACACCTTTGGTGAGGAATTGTTTGTCACTAGGGGCAGTGATAAATTTAGAAGGCCTCCTAGGGACTGGCTCTACAGAGTCAGGAGCTGTCCACGCCTTTCGTGCAATAACCTGCATAAGGGGGTCGAAAGGCGGAGACACCCAGGAGGTGGAGGGCCGAGATCCAAACGCCTCTAGGTATACTGACTCATCCTCAGAGGGATTGTTGGTGGGCCAGTTTCCCTCTGTTTCAGAAGTTCTAGGATGTCTGAGAAGGAGACATCCTCAGAGGGGATCTAGGGATCCCTCTGACTCATCAAAGTCAGTATCCAGTGACAGTCTCAGGGGAGTCTACATGCTTCCTCTTACAAGTCCTCTTCCTAGGAGGATCTCCCAAACATCAGGAGAATCCTCGGAAGAGGGGAAATTCCCAATGGGGAAACCTGAGGCGGAGGATCTCTGGGTCCTGTAGCAAGAGAAGTGGCAGAGATGTCAACAGGTACAATAGAGGGAGGAGCTACGGGAAGAGACTGCTGACTGATACCAGTGGCCAGTACACTCTTCATCACCTCGAATGCTCCCCTCCCAGGCAGGTCCGAGAGAACCCGCTCCAAAGAGCTAGGAACCCAGGGGCCACCGAAAGGAAGTCTCCGAGGCAGATGTCGGAGCCGAGCTCACCAAGGCCGAGGCTCCAAGGGGAAGAGCGGGCTCGGACAAGGGTCCGATGCCACTCACCCCCTCGGAGGAGACCATGGAAGCCCGACCACCGAATCCCTCTAAGGAAGAGGAGATAAGAGTAGGGGCTGAAGGGACAGAAGGAGGTATCCGTCCTCCAGCCGTAGCAGTAACCATGCCGGAAGACTCCAACTCCAAACTCTGGGGTAGAGTCGAAGGAGGAACAGTAACGGGTGTGGACCAACAGTCTGCTGAGACGGACTGTGTAGCATTTGGGCCAGTACCTGTGACTTGAGTAATCTACTGACCACTCTCTCTAGGTCATGATCTGACAACCTGGATGACCTTGAAGATCGGCTCCGATGGCTCCGCCCGATAGAAGAGGCGGCCGGAGCCGAAAGTATCGGCTCCAAGGAAGGAGACCTCGACCTCTTCCTGGAATGGGCCATCGGAGCCGATACTACTGATCCTGTCGGCACCGACCGGAGCCGGCAGAACGTCTCGATGTATCGGCTCCAGCCGGAGCCGATACAGCTACCAAGGTAACGGTGTCGGAGCCGATCGGAGCCGACACCGGTGCCTGTGCCACATGGATGTTGGAGCCGATCGGAGCCGACACCGATGCCCGTGCCATGTGGGTGTCGGAGCCGATCGGAGCCGACACCACAGTGGTCAGTGAGATTCGGCACCGATAGCCATCGGCGCCAGCTTTGGATTCAGAATCGGCTCCAGCCGAGCGATCTCGACTCTATACGAGTCGGAGCCGAGGCCGCAGGCTTAGAAACAGAAGCCTGGGCCTTGGCAGTTTTGGTTGATTTTTGTGGGGCCGACTTAGCCGGAGAGCCCTCCGGCTTAAGAAGACCCCTGAGAATCAACTTATTGCGTCTCCTGCAGGACTCTCTGGCTGAAGGAGTGACAAATAGCACAGGAGTCCTGCAGGTGAAGAGGGCCCAAATAGTAGGTAAGAAGTGTGACCGTCTGTCAGAGACATCTTCTGACAGCACGAGTCACACTTCTTAAAACCTGAAACCCTCTCCTTAGACATGGTGCCTAAACACAACAGACACACACACCAGTCAAAAGAAATTAAACTAATATCAAGAGGTATTTAGTAAAAACACCAACACACACACCCTAACAGGGGGGGGATGGGATAGGGAAAATTGACTGACTAAAAATTAAAAGAGACAGGGATTTCTGTCAGAAAAAGGTTAATTTAAAAATTAAACTATCAAAAAATTAGTTTTAACTAAAAAAGGGGCTTAAATATCACAAAAGTGAACAACTTACCAGGAGCTGGTAAAGAGAAGACCTCCCAAGCGAAGCGGCAAACGAGATCTGGGTACTTCCTGCCTTGCATCATGGGATATGGGGCTGCCTCGAGCTGGTAAAAGGAGTTCTCGAGCTAAAGCAAGTGCCGAGTCGGAGCCGAGGGATCGGCTCCGAACCCATCAAGCAAGAATGAAGGCGAGATTGACAACTTAACATCTGTTATTTCACAGACAACTATCTTACTTATTTGAAAGTTCAACAGTAGGAACTGGTTGAACTAAACAGGCTGCAAAAGGAAGAAGTAGGTATATAGGTAGTCCCTCTGCTATATGAAAGCTTCTTGTTACCAGTTTCCCATATACCTAAGAGTGCAGCCAAACAGTTAATGAGTTTTAATTACAAAATATTGGGTTTTATGGGGTTTCAGAAGCTACATAACAATGGAAGGGACAAGATTTCATTTGAGCTTACAGAAAATGCGTCAGAAGACCATAGAAGAGTGCTTGGTGTATATACAGACTAATACCAAGGGAAAAGGAAAGCAAAGAATTCTTATAGCAATGAGACTCAGGATGGCTATACATCCCACTACAAAGGACCAGATCATCCTGACAAAGAAAAGCATAAATGGGCCCTAGTGATGAATGATGTCATTTTAAAATGGTTAGAAGAAACTGCACAACTCTCTCAATTGAAAAGTACTTGTGGACACGTGCCTTTGTTACTGTTGGTGGTTTACAGTGTATAGAGTGATAATGGCCCACATTTTTCATGTCAGGTGGTGAGGAAAATTTGTACGACATTAGAAACACGACATAGGTTTCATATTCCCTTTCATCCATAACCAGGGGTATAGTGTTGCAAATAAACATGATCATCAAGGAAAGACCATCCTTGAAGGGTGAAAGGATTAGGTTACCGTTTTACCACAGCTACTAATCAGTATAAGGGCATAGCTCTCTCACAGGGATGACAAGGACAAGTTGATGACAGAAAGAAAAACCCCATTAATGCTCCCCTAATGATTTTCTGCTCCCTAGCTCCAGTCAACAGACTGTTAATAAAGAAATTCAACTAAACAGATCAATAAAGCAAATACTACATAAATATGAAACTGTGAACATCAGTAAGAAAACATCAGACAAGCAGCCTCCTACACAGCAAGCCTGTGAGGGCCAGGTTGAAATAAGTATACAAGTTAAGATAAAGAATTTTGAAATAAGTATACAAGACAAAGAATTTTAGAAAACCTGGATCAATGAATGTTGACTGGGAGAGTCCCCAAGAAACTACAGCCAACAGCTGTTGCAAAAACACCTGGTAAAACCAGATATAATGTTGAGCGAATTACATATCTTGATCAGTGTAAACAGGCCCTCAGAAAGGACTGATACCGTTTTTAATTTGTTTTATTCCAGACAACAGTACGTTGTGAAAACTGTCTATCTTTATTAACCAGGTAAGCATACCTCTCAAGTGTACCTCATTATGAGGAACGTACCTCATTTGGGGTCTTAAAATGTTCACGTTCCTCAAACTTCCACATTGAAAGACTCTGTCACACATTCAGTGTCAGGAATTTTTTCAAGTGAAAGCCATTGTAAATAGAAATTAATCATATTAATTAAAAGAGCTTCTTTATAAGTAAAACCAGCATATGTTAACCATCCTATGACCTTCCTAGTTGAAGTGGTTAGTGAGCCATTAGCATATGTTCCACATTTTCCCATTTGTTCCACATTATGAGGGCTAGTGTTCCTCATTTTGGAGATGGAAGGTTGAGAGCTATGCAGGTAAGTGAAATGGTGCAAAGACAGTTTTCAGCTATGACATGGGTCAATAGGCAGTGACAACTTTTCAAAGCAACATTTAGACAAGAGATTATCTTGAGTTACATTTCAAAGCAGTTTTCCTGTATTTTCTGATAAATGACAAACATTAAAACAGATACTGTATAGCAAAATGTCTGACAGTAAAATTATCCAAAGTAAGACTGTTATACAGTTAGATTAGTGTTGTTGCAAACTTTGTTTTTTTTTTATGATGTGGTTTTTAGTCCCTGTGACTGAAGCTACTAGGTACATTACTGAAAATGTTAATGAATGGGGTAGAAGAGCATGCAATATAGATTTGCTATCCACTTACATTTTCCTAGTAAACAAGAAACAAGTATTCCAAATTCAGATACTGAATTTGTCAAATTAGTGAAACAATACAATTCATTCATTCATTGCTGTATAGAGGATAGGTATTATAAGGCACCAGTCCTACAAAAGAGAAATAGTTGTGTTCATCATTCCCACTATTGCAGTAGCCCTTAGAGTATAGGGGTTGTTTCGGGTCACAGATCAGCTTCAAAAAGCTCTGGCTCCTGCCACTCCTTCACTCTGACTGCTGACTGTCTAATCCCAGGGAGGGAAATCAGCAGTCAGAGTGAAGCTTTCTTGCTGTATCAGGAAGAAGCATCTATCTGGTTTCATAAAAGCAGCAATCAGTAAAAAGCTTCTGATTAAATTGTTACTGTTGAAAACTGGAGTTCCTTACCATGGCTTGACAGGCATTACAGGCAGTAAATCTTAATAGGCAGAAACCTTTAAAGATGAACATTCCCTGTAAAATTATTCCTGAGGAAATAGGTTCTAATGATTCTGATTTTGACAGAGACAGGGCTTCTTTTCCTGTAGATTCCTAAAGCCAATCCTCTCTGATTGTGACAAAAATTAAAGCTATATACTTACCCCAACAATGGATCTACATTGTTTCATTTTCATCCAGTTCAACATTTGGGTTGTTAGATCTGACCTCTGCACCTTTTTCTAGAGATGTGGATCCAAGGATCAGACTCCTCCCCAACCCATAATTTTCTCCTCTCCATTAAGTTACCTCACATCAAGTTTGCAGACTATCAGAATTATAGATCTAGTCCCAAAACTGTAGAAATATGTAGGTGTCGAGGTTAACTGGCTTGCTAAATACACCAGTAAGAATCAAAAGAACTTTTTGAACAGACGGTCTTAGCTGAGGCCTGTTTGAGCATCAGAAGCTATGTGTAACAATTTGGAAAGAGACGGCTGTTGAACCAGATGAAAATGAGACAACATGGATATATCATTATGATAAGTATACAACTTCCATATCCAGTGTTGTCTATTTTCTTCTGATTCAACATTTTGGACAGATTCCCAAGCTGCCAACAGCACACGAGTGGAATCCAGGAAGGATGGCCTGGAGTATAGTGGAACCAAAAGATGAAACATGCTCTGCATTGCACGTCCAGTTTGCAATGAGATATTAATGTGTGAGCCACGGACCATGTTTCTGCGGCACAAATGTCAAGGGAACTCTCTTCATGAGCACTGTACAGATAGCCATCACTCTTGTAAAAAAAAGCTTTTGGTTTCTTGTGTAGGAGTAAACCCCAGTTATTACATACAAAAGAAATTCAGTTTGATTTAGAAATTGTCACTTTTAATAAATTTCTTCCCAATTTTACCTCAGAAAAGATCACAAACCGCTTACAAGACTTTCTTGTATCCTTGGTACAGTGTAAGTAGAATGTGAGCTGTCTGTGAATATCCAGTGTGTGTGCAGATGTTCACCTTTGTTTGAGAAATGGGGAAAAAAGACTGGCAAATCAATAGATTCAAATTTGCTCCGGATGTCACCTTTGGAAGAAAAGGAGGATTTGTTCTCATGGTTACTGTCCTTATGAAAAATCAGCCAATGTGGTTTGTGTGACAGCACTTGTAAATCAGAAATAGGTCTAGCAGATATGATTGCAGCCAGAAAAATGGTCTTCCAAGAGAGATACCAAAGATCCATGGAGGCTGCCATTTCAAAAGGTTTCCGAGTTCAGGCATGAAGTACAACTTTGATGTCCAATGAAGGAACTAGATCCCTAATTGGGGGGGGGGGCTTAGCAGGAAAGTTCCCTTGAAAAAAGCTTTGAAGGACTTTAAGAGGTAATAGAGGAGTCATTATGCCTATATGAAAATCGGAAATAGCAGCCCATTTGCACTTTAATAGTAGAAAAACTAGACACTTGCTGAGAAAGGTCTGATAGAAGCAGAGAACTGATCCAATTCCTTTGATGAAGCCCAGACAGAAAACCATTTAGAACTGCTTTGATAATCTTTTTGGTTGACTGTTTTTGTGAGGAAGAAATAATGTGAAACACCAATGAAGAAAACTTGGCATTTCTGGCTATTATCAAAACTGGAGAAACCATGCACTCAACTTCAGGGTTTGTAGATCTAGTACAGGCAAGCCAGATGAGTGACTCAGAAGATCCAAGCTGGGATCCAACACCCAAGTTTGGTGTATTAAATTGTATTAAAGGAGGTGAAAAGAAGGGAAACCAAGCTTGCCAATGCTAGAAAGGAGCAACAAGGATCACCTTAGTCTTGCACCTTGTGGTTTCTGAATGACAACAGTGGTACAGGAAACCTTGGAGTCAACTGTGGTCTACAGCATCTCAGTGACTTTCCCTGTGGATGGACTAGGGCAAAGGAATTGCTGCATTTTTGCTCAGATATAACGCAAAGAGATCCCAGCAAGGTTGGCGCCAGCAGCTGAAAAATTCTGTTGCCACTGTTTGATTGAGAGACCACTCATGAAGCAATAGGACTGATGTACTCAACTTGATCTCAAGTATATTTGACATCTCATGCATGTAGATTGCTATCAGAAAACGATGGGATGACATCACCCACTGCCATACTCTCATGGATTCCCAACAAAGTGGGCATGATCAAGTTCTCTTGTTTGTTGATGCACCATACCACTGACATTGTTGTATGGATGGATATCACACCACTGGGTAGATAAGCCCAAAAAGCCTACAATGCTAGGAGGAATGCTCCCTTCTCCAAGACATTGATGTGAAGTTTGGTTCTACAGGTGACAAAGTCCCTTGAACAGTCTTCCCCTTGAAATGCCATCTCCCTAGAAGGAAGTGTTCGTAGTCACTGCGGCCAAGGGAACTGGTGAGCAAAAAGATCTCCTCCTCCATTCAGTGACAGGGAGGTTATACACCACCTACTATGATCTCTGAAAAGTTGAGAGAGATGAATTTTGGCATGAAGGGAGTTTAGACTCCGTGACCACTGGAATGAGAGGGTCCACTGTAACACTTGCGTGGTATTAAGCCAGTGAAACTAATGTGATGATAGAGGTCAAACCTAACTGAGAATTAACCTTGCTCGTTGAAGTGGATGTTGGACTACCTTATTTATTTATTTATTTAAATTTGTTGACCAGGAGTGTCCGACTGGACTTAGGTCCATTTTCAGCGGAGAAAAGCTCCACACTAAAATAAACAGACAGTAGTTACATTGGATTACATAGCGATTAACAATTTAACATAGCAATTACTTACAACATATTTACAGATGAAGAACATAGTACATCAGTAGACAACTAGAATCTTTATCTGTGAAGTACATAATAGACATTAACAAATGTTAAAATAAGAAGTTCCTGCTGTATAATAAATACTAGGCTTATGAGCATCTGAGCTTGTTATAATCAAGGTAGTTAGTGGAGTGGAAAGAAAGGTAGTGGTTGAATGGGGTGGATGATATTAGAGTGGGAGTTGCAAGGGCATAGCCAGCATGTTTTTAGGTGCGCTTTTAGTAAAGTTTTGAAGTGGGTGCATGATGTTACGGAGGTAATTGTGGGTGGGAGTGAGTTCCATAATTTGGCTATGGCGCAAGAGAATAGTGCTTCACCAGCAGACTTATTGGCTTTAGTGATCTGCAAGTGATTTTTGTTGCTGGATCTTAGTGGTCTGGTGGTGCGACAGGGTTGGAGTATATTCTGGAGGGATGGGACATTTAGTGGATGGTTTACTAGTTTGTGGGCGAGTGAGAGTTGATACCACTGAAGGAGGTGAAGGAGTTCAAGCCAGCCCAGTTCAGCAAGTGAGAGACAGTGGTGACTACAGTAGGATGCCCCTGTGGCGAATTTGGCAATTTTGTTGTAGCAGGTCTCTAGCTTGTTTAGATCACATTGCCTTAGGTTGGTATATATATTGGAGAGGCATAAAGTAGAGTGGAGATAAGGTGGGAATTTGCTATTGAAATCTTTGCTGCTTTGGTGAGAAATTGCTTATTTCTGTATAACGCTCCTAGTTTTTTGTGGACTTTTTTTATGGTCATGGATATGTGAATGTCAAATTTTAGTTTATTGTCTATTTCCACTCCTAGCAATTTGGTGTGTTCAGTTGGGTATATAGTGGTGTTGTCTTTTGCTGTGATGTTAAAGTGAGAGTTGTTTTGAGTATGTTTGGTGGGTTGGAAGATGAGTAGTTTAGTTTTGTTTGGGTTGAGTATTAATAGGGCATCGGATAACCATGTTTCAACAGAGGAAAAGGCTTCCTGTGTGACTTTTTGCAGTTTTGGTAGGGACTGGGCTGAGCAGATGATGGTCGAGTCATCTGTGTATTGTATGAGTGTGCCATGTTTGGTGGCAGAGGCTAGATTATTGGTGTAAACAGAGAAGAGTAGGGGTCCAAGGATGGATCCTTGGGGAACCCCTATGGAGACAGGTAGTTGGGGAGATATGTAATTCTGCCATACAAAGGACTGTTGGCGGTCAGACAGGTAACTCTGAAACCAGTTGGTGACTGATTGTGAGAAGGATAGGTTATTGAGGACAGAGATAAGTTGTTTGTGTGGGACCATGTCAAATGCTTTAGATAGGTCTAGGAAAGTAGCAGAGGAGAGATAGCCAGAGATACACTACCTGACAGAATGTTAGTCTTAAAGGCAGCACTCTGGCCTCTAGAAGTTTGGCAGTTTGAAGAATTGTATTGATATGGCATATTATAAACTCTATCTGCTGTGTGGGAGACAGCTGACTTTTTGTTTGATTTACTGTGATCCCTAGTAGATCTTTAAGATGGAGTAGTGGTGCCTGTTGTTGTACCAGTAGATCTCTAGAAGTAGCAGTTAGGATCCAATCATCTATATAAGGGAACCTGGATCCTCTGCAGTCAGAGGTGAGCTTCTACCAGTGCCACAATCTTGGCAAATACCTGCGGGGGGGGGGGGCTGTGGTGAGACTGAAAGCAGTGCTCTGAACTGAAAACGACTAGCCCCAGTTGGAAACAGAGAAACATCCTGGGTTTTCTCTGTATCTTAATATATTAGGCATTCTAAAAATCTATAGGAGCACATCCAGTCATCTTCCTCAGCAGAGATGATACGGACTGCACCATGACCATCCAGAACTTTATCTGTCTCACAAACTGACTGAGGTGGCTGAGGTCCAAAATTGGCCTGAGGGCCCCTGTTTTCTTCAGAACTACAAAGAACCTGGAAGAGACCCAAATCCTAACTGGTCTGGGAGGAACCTGTTGGAGGACTCTTTCTAGCAGCTTTGAAACCTCTGTTGCTACAAATTCCAACTGACTGGGTGGAACACTGGGAATTTATTTATAGGTTTATAGGTGTTTACTAGGCCAACGGCTACAAGGGCCTTTTTAAGCCTAGTCATGCATCCCAAATCTCTGGCAAGTTCCTGATTACGAACCATTTACAGGTTACCTGTGTCCATTAGAGACATAGGTGCCAAACCAGGGACAAGGGGCACTGTATTTAATAATAGGTCTGATGAATGCTGAATACAGTGGACAATGACTGCCTTGGGATTTAGCTGCCATACCCTTTGTTTTATGTTGAGCAACATAGAATGACTTCTCACCACTGTAGACACTATCATACATTTCTTGGCATTTAGTTTTAGCCCATGGCTCTGACACCAGTTGTTTGTTTATGTCAGCCCCTCCTGGGAGCCACTGACGATGGCCTTGACTTCCTGATAATAAATCTTGTCCGTGAGCTAGTTGGCTATCCACCAGGTGACATACAGGTTTGTACCAAACCTCTTGAGTTTGTCAACAATGTCCAAGTGGGGTATTGTGTCAAATACCTTGGCCAGGTCAAGGTAGGCAGTGTGAATGATTTTGCCCTCATCCATTGCTTTGGTGACCTTCTCAAGGAAGTCCACCAGGTTGAGTAGGCATGATCTGCCCTTGATGAAACCAAACTGGGTTAGGCCAGTGTCTGGAGGTTTACTATATCTCTGTTGACCATCTCCATGATAATTCTTTCCATGGCTTTACATACAAAACTGGTGAGACTTGTGGGACTGTAGATAGGCAACAGTCATCCCTCTGTACAAAGGTGGGCCTTCTCCATTCATGAGGCACAAAGCCTGTTTGGAGGCTACAGTTGAATAGCAATTCCAGAGGCCCTGCTATTTAGAAGGCGTCCTGGAATATTGTCTGGGCCCATTGATGCAGTGTTCTTGGTTAAGGACCTGGTCCCTAGTCATAGTAGGGAGGAGTTATATTTGATGATATTTCCTGAGGGAATGTTGAGGGGGGGAGAGGGGTAAAGATGGAGCTGAATTTATCGGCCTGGAGGTTTGCTATATCTTCTGGCTCAGTATAGATGGCTCCATTTACAATGAGCACTGCACACAATTGTGTCTTGGCTTTGAGGTTGCGGACATAGCTAAATAGTGCTCTGTGGTTGTCCTTGGCCTGGAGGTTTGATATATCTTCTGGCTCAGTATAGGTGGCTCCATTTACAATGAGCACTGCACACAATTGTGTCTTGGCTTTGAGGTTGCGGACATAGCTAAATAATGCTCAGTGGTTGTCCTTGGCCTGGGAGGCCAAACCTACCTCAAATTTGGCTTTGGTAGACTTTATTTGTCCTCTTGAATTGTTTGTTTAGTTTGATGAGAGTGTTTTTATCCTGCTGGGTGCTGCCTGCACCTCCTAATTTTTGCCATGATTTTCTTCCTCCTGTTATACAGCCTATTGATTTTGCGATTCCACCAGAGTGGCTTGTTTTTTTTAGTTAGTTTTGCACTTCTTCCTGGGTGGTACAGCTGCCTCTATGCAGCTATTAGCATGCTTGCACAGGGTTTCTCTGAACAGCTCTGCATAGGCAGCAGTGTTTTCACAGTTTGTGGAGGCCTGAAATTTTGTCAGGTTCTCACTTAACAGCAGAAGGTTAGCCTTCAAATAGTTCCTGAATATTCCAGGTTTAGGTGGGAGTCCAGGTTTTATTTTTACTTCAAAGGAGACCATTTTGTGGTCTGATCTTACCAAATAAGGCATTACAGTAGGGGTTGTGCAGCAGTCTCCCATATTAGTGAGGACCAGATCCAGTATCTCTGCACCCCTGGTTGGTGTACTGACTATCTGGTCCTGGGAGTTTGTGTTTACAAAATCAAGGAATCTCTGTGTATGTACATTTGGTGTTGTATAAGATTCCCAGTTAACAGTGGGGTAATTAAGGTCACCCATGAATATGGTATTGAGTTGGATGGTTAGTGTTTCTAATAAGTTTAAATACATGGTATGTGTTTCCCCCGAGTCATACAAGGGAACCTATAGTTTGCAATGACGTGGTACTGGATTTTACCTATGGTGATTTCAACATGGAGCAGCTCAAGTGCATTGTCCTATTAGACCAGCCTTGAAGTATATTTATTTCTGATGTAAATAGAGACTCCTCCACCTTTAGTCTGTGCCTGTGAAGTAGCTGGCCTATATGTGTGAAAGAAAATATAATCTTGCACTGTTATGCTCTCCGCTGCTTTAAACCATGTCTCAGTGACCGCACAGACATCAACATTCTCTAGGGTAAAGAGAGCTTATAGGGAGTGGAGCTTTTTGTTTAGACTCCTAGCACTGAGCAGTAATACCTTTAGATTTTCTAGGTTTTGATTCGCTATGTTGGAAATTTCGCACGGTCTAAAAAAGGCACTATGGGGAAGACAATATTTTAGCTAATCGTAGATAGCCTAGAGGGGAGAGATGCAGACCATCCCCGGCAAAGCAGTGTGGTCTGTTGACCATCTCCTTCCATGCTGACAAATATTTTGCCCTCTTGGAACGACACCAGAAACTAAGCCAGTTATTAAAGTCAATCATCTTTTGTTTGTATTGTGGCATCATCCTTGGAGAAGGCAAAATGTTGCTCAATGCTAGGTTCATACCAGCCTGAGACACACACTCAAGAGCTCCATGATGTCTCTCTCTCTTCATATAGTCTAGGGAGGTATGTCTCAGGTCATTTACTCCCAGATGGACTATGACTGAGTCATATTAGTAACTGTGGTCCAATGACCTGAGTGCATGTGTAATGTGGCAGATCCTAGCCCCTGATGCGCAACGGACCGTAACTTTCTCCTTACTCAGCCTGGTGAGAGGGACATCAGTGTGTCTCAAGATGAAGTCTCCAATGACTAGAATGTTGGATTGTGTGGTGGCTTGTCTTATGAGCTTAGAGGTAGAAGCTCCATGAGATGTAGCTGCATGTGTTGATGTGGATGTTGTTTTGAAAGAGTGCATTTGGGGCTGCTGAGGCTATTTGTTATGTCTACTTCATCTAGGTGGTCTTTGTGGTTTGGAAGTTACATGCAAGTGCCTCAGTATATGTGGGTCTATATGTCTGCTTTGAATTGTGTGTGATGGGTGCAGTGTGTACACTACTGACAACCTTATTGAAGTTAGGAATACTTTTATGCGAGAGCTTTGCCTCCAGTGACATTGTGTAAATTCATCTCACACACCATATCAGTTTATTTGAGAATTAACTGGTTGTCTGTAAACATGAGACAATTTCTACATTTCCTCAGACCTCAGGATGCCCATATCCACCTAGCCGGTAACTGTGACAGTAGTAAAGTTCATATCCATGGCAACAGACCTTTTTTATCGATTAGACCATTGGAATTTGAATAACAATCACTGTCAGGAGTATATCGTTTGTAACTATGTGGACAGTGCTTGTCACTGCAAACTAGTTGTCCTTTGTGTAACTAAGTATAGGAGAAATTTCAAATGTGCTTTTACAGGAAAAATGTCACTGAAGGTATCAGAGTCTGTACAGAGCACTGCCAAACACTTGAGGTGAAACTAATACGCAGACCCTGAAAATTTAAAGATGAAGTATTTAGACAGATATTCTGAAGCTATAAACAAATCAAGCAGTACTTACTGAAAACAAAGAATTAGCTTGTCAAGAATGATAAAAAGAGGGGAGTTGCATGAATGGCTGCTGCCTGGCTACTACTAATGCTGGTCTCATGACAGCTTTAGTCTGTTGAGGTACAATGTTCCTTTGCTTCTTCTTTTTAGGATGGTACAAAAAAGGGAATGATGTAGCCTGTGGTAATTATCCTTGGCACCCAGGAATCTGATCCAATGTTCTGTCAGGCTTGTTGGTGTAAGGATAAGCACCCCATGACTGCCTCCACAGTGCAATCAGGTTAGCCCATCAGGAGCATCAATAGGGTTTCTTAGTGAAGGGACTGCAAAAATCCCCGAATACATGGTCTGCCACTGCCCCTGGGATGATGTCCATTTGAGTTCTCCCCTCTGCCTCAGGGGGGGGGGGGGTCTATCTCCAGGAGTGTCTTGGTGATAACCCTGTGATTTTCTGAACCACATCTTATCACCCCTTTTATTCCTGGAATAGGAGCTCTGAGGGATGAAGAAATGAATTTCTATGACATAGTCTTATCATCCAGCTCACTCCAGGTAAGTATTGCTTAAAAGTTTGTATCAAAGAGGATGGAGTCAGTGAATGGGGCATTAATAACGGATGCCTTGAAGCTTTCCAAAAAATTGCAGAGCCACATCCAGACATGACGGTGCATGGTAATGCCTGTGCCAGCTGCTCTTGTTGTAAATCTGCTACATTAGAAAGCAGATGCAAGGCCACATTGGAGGTGGACTGTAGGGTAGACAATTAAGTATCCATTGTGTTTTGAACATTCATTGTTAAGCTACCAAAGAAGGACTTGGAAATCTTCTTGAGCAGATCCCCTCTGCAAACAAGCCATATGTGCAAGATAAATCAGCACTCTGAGAGCAAAAGTTGCCGATGCATACATCCATTTCCCTAGTCTGCCCAATGCCCCTGACTCCCTGTTAGAGTGATGAACAGAAGAACTCTCCTCAGGCAGTTCCTTTTTCGTAACTGCTGCTACTACCATGGCATAGTAGTGGTCCTTTAGTGCAATGTTTTCTGTCTTTTGGTGCCACTAAAATCTTTTTTTTTTTTTGGAGATCGGTTCCTTCCACAACCGCTGTGTCACAAAATCTAAAAAGGTATCTGCTGGGGGGTCCCACCCAGGAAGCAGATGAACCAATACTGAAATCTTTGAGGAACACAGATTCTTCTGGAGAAGGGGGTTCGGTGGACAAACACCCCTCTGCTTCATCAATTCTAGGATATCACCAAATGTGACTTTTTCTAGAGGGATCTAGGGGAA
Source organism: Protopterus annectens (assembly GCF_019279795.1). NCBI lineage: Eukaryota > Metazoa > Chordata > Ceratodontiformes > Protopteridae > Protopterus > Protopterus annectens. Next base: position 1,843,779,731 of record NC_056726.1, on the reverse strand, counting down.
ACTTCACCTTCATCCAAATCTGCGTCTTCAGTGACAAGACTAAGGAGAGGAGTCTAGTTGATTTCATTTGCACATTTGTTTCCTAGCAGCTTGTCTCTGAGGTAGTTCTGAAGAGAGGTCCTTATCAGACTAGGCACTTGAGTGTCGACTACCTCACAAAGCTTATAGGTACTGACTGTCCCCAATCAGAATGAAAGGAATAAGTCACAGGATCCAATGGGAGTCAGGATTGATCCAAACTCAAGGTCCGCACCTGACTTCCTGGTCCATCCAAGGTCTTTTCAGCAGCCTCAAAAGCCAATGCCATGATCAAAACTGAAGAAAGGTTCCCTCTAGCCAAAAACTCAGGATCTTTTCCCAGTCCATCTGAGGTCAGTTCTAAGGGAACTACAACTGAAGAGTGAACTAATTCCACAGAAACGGGTGAAGGGGTCAATAAGCCTGTACACACAGCTTCTCCAGGGACAGTACAGAGAGGACTCCCAGTTGTATCTATGTCCTTAAGAATTTCCTTATCATATGGTCAATGTCCATTTCAGTAATCCTTCTGGTGGATCCTACCAACCTCAATGAAGACCTGGAAAAGTGTCTTTCCTGTAAGATAGGGGAATGCAGCCAAGGGCTTACTGGCTCCAATGAAAATCTAGCATGAAGACAGGGAGTGTGGATCTGACTAGCTAGTGGATCTGAGTTCCTTGGTGCTTTCTGTGCCAAATCTAAAGGATCAGGTTGATCCCGGGACCTTTCCATTGATTTCTCATCTCTTTTCCTCCAAACTTTTTCTCTTCAGATCTTTTCTCAGTAGACTTTTCTCCTTCTCTGCATTTTTTCTCCTTCTCTGCATTTCTTCTTAGACTTAACTATTTCCTTTTCTTTTTCTGTTTTATTGCTTGGAGAAGCTGAAGCTGGTCTATTAGCACAAGACATAGTCAGACATGCAGAAGATGAAGACCCTGTCTGAGGAAGAAGCAATCCTTTTAAAATAAAATTTTCAATCCTGCTTTAAAGTAGTCCTAATTTTAAAACAGAATGTCACAGTTGGCCTTAAGGTGGGCAGCACCTAAACAATACACACAGAGTGCGTGGGTCTTGAAGAGGAATTTTGTGTCCACAAGGCGAACACTTTTTGAAACCTTGAGGTTCGCCTAAAATCAGAAAATTTAACAAGCAACACCAAATCACAATACTTGACACATACTATGCCTAATCTTAAGAGAAAACACTACAAAACACACTAATCAGAAAAAGGCACCCCCCCAAAAAAATCCTAACAGCTAATCTGATACTGTTACCCTCCAAATATCCTAAAAACAACTCAAAGATATATTACAGAACTATACTACTTACTAACTACACTAAGTAACCCCAAAAAAGGCAAAGGAGGAGTCCAAAATACCTGTAATCCTAGGGAAAAAAAGAACACTTTCACTTAACATGAAATCAGGGCTCTCAACCATACATCTGGAAGATTCATGCGGCAAACGAGATCTGAGAGTGGAGTACATGGGAGGAGTGACAGTCTTGGATCCACAGCTCTAGAAGAAGGTGCTGAGGTCAGAGTTAATCGGATTAGACAACAAAATATTGAATCTGATGAAAAAAGACAACATTAATTCTTATCATGTAGAGGAATTTTTAATCAGAGCATTGCCAGGATGAATGAGGTATTTTTATGGGAACAAACAGATGTTCCCCCTGAACTGAGGGGTTATTATGAAATATCACATGGATATACCTCATTCCTCTCCCATCACTCCTATACTATCAGCCCTGCAGGATGTGTGGAATGCTCCCTATACTCAACCTGATACGCAGCCATCAGTCCCTAAAAAAGCAGATGAGCTGTATACGGTAACTCGGGCTAATAAATTCCTTTTCTCTCACCTTTGGGCACACCCCGCTACCATTTCGACTGTGTCTCATACTGACAAAAGACTAGTGCTCGAGACTAACCCTTTGCCTGATAAGGAAGGTAAAATGTTGGATCACATAGGTAAGAGAATGCTTTCTTCTTCCACTGTAGCCTTCAGTATTCTGAAATCACTAGTATAAATGGAACTCTATGTTATGTTATATGGACAGTCCGAGGGGAAATGGCTTCCACTATTTCCACAAAAGAAAGGGTTTTTTTTGTATAAACTGCTTCTACCCTTTTTCTCAGGTATATAAAACATGATTTTAACTGTGTGTATGATTGTGCAGATGCCGTGTCTAGGAGCACGGCTATTTCTGCAGTATTAAGACAGTCTTGGGTATGTAACCAAAGTTTGCTGATGAGATAGTCTGAAATCTTGGATTCAACATTAGATAAGGAGATATTGTTCAGGTGTTCTACTACACAGGTTCTCAAACAATATGATGAAAGAGGAAAATTAATTCAGGGAGTTTAAGGTATTTTATGTAAACAAATACAAACCTTACAAGTCGCCCCTTTACACCAAAAAGTAAAAAAAAAAAAAACAAAGCCAGTCCACGTTTGGCAAACAAAATGCAAAAAAGACATGGTTTGATGGTAACAATAAATAACGGGTGTCTTTTCAGAAAAGTGGACAGACCAACAGTACAGAATGACTAAGCCAGCATTCTTTACCCACTTCCCTCTCCCTGGCCACTATCTGTACAAATCTGCCCCCAAAATTGGGCCTTAACATTCCCCTTTGGCAAAAGATTGTTTTGTACTGGTGGGTGTTAAAAGTGATGCAAGAAAGTTACAGATGGCATTGGATATAAAAGCCTGCTTTCCCTCCAAATCATACATAAGTTTTTTCCCCCAGGTTCTTTGTCTTTACACATCCAGGGAGACACATAACCCATGCTTTTAAGTCAAAGGGGCAAAAGCTTCTATTCCAGAATGTTTCTTGTACCAAAGGAAGAGGACACCAAGAGCCTAGTACTAGATCTTTTATTTCTAAATCTGTACATGAATGATACAAAATTCAAAATGTTCACCTTACAGAAACAAAGTAACATTAGGAATGAGAGGTAACTCTAGACCTAAAAGATGCTTAGTACCATATTCGCACAGCCAGAGGTTTCAGGGAATTTCCAGGGTTCTCTGTTAATGGGTCACATTATCAGTTCTCTTCATTACCCTTTGGTTTATCTACAGCTCCAATGGTATTCAAAAAGTGTACAACTCCAATCATGGCTTCCTGCAGACTGTATGGCATTCACATATTTCCTTTATTTAGACTACTTGCTTATCTTTCCAGAGTCTTTATCCAGATGTCAAGAGAAATTAACATGGGTTATGCCTCTTTTGACCAATATGTACTTCTAGATAAATATTGCAAAATCTTCCTTAATTCAGTTTCACAGGATTATGCTTCTGGGATGCCTTATAGAGTCTTCTCTTCAAAAGGCCCTTTTAACATAAGACAAGGTATAGCTTTAACTGGATTTTTTCTGAATGACTCCAATCAGTGTAAGACTTCAGAAGGAAATCTTTTCAGGATTATATGGTTCATGGCTTCTATGAATCTCATGATACCGCTTGCTAGACTACACAAGAGAAAGATAACAATGGTTTCTAAAACACACAGGGCTCCAGCATTTGCATTCTCTGGAGTACCAAACAAAGGTAACTGCACTGGTGCAGACAACAAATTAAACTTATATCAGGTCTCCCCTTCTCTCCTCAAACCCCAAACCAATATGTCACCACAGACAGATCAGATTTTGCTTCGGGAAAATTGCAGAGCCTGTAGAATTCTTCAAATAGACCAAAGCACATCAACTTAAAAGAGATGTTGACTTGTGATCCACACACTGAAGTCTCCATCACCTTTTGTCCCTAGGACCTCTTCAAGTGATCACAGATGATACCACAGTTGTGTGATATATCAACAAGCAGGGAGGTACAAATTCAGACCTCCTATGCAGGCTGGCAATGATGGCTTGGGGTTAGCTTTTCAGCATTCCTTAATCCTCCAAGCCTCTTACATTGCTGTCAAAGTAAATAATAGTGGCAGACAAGCTGAGCAGAACCAGGACACTGGATGGGGGGGGGGGGGGTCTTCCAGGAACTGATCTGCTCACCTCCTTTCAAAATGGACAACTAAACAAGTTTTGTTCAGGGCTCCTTGTAAGCAAGCCTGAAAGACAGATGCATTTTCATTCCATTGGAAGGCAATATTCATTTATGTGTTTCTTCCCTTTCCACTGACATCCAGAACAGTTCAGAATATTCAAGTGGAAACCCCAAAAATAATTATAGTGACCCCCTTCTGGCTCAGGCAATACTTGTTCTCCCTTCTTATGGAACTGTGCAACAGCAATTACCACAAGTTTCCTCACACAATGTATCCACTCACACAAGACGGAGGAGTATGATGCACCCAAATATCAATCAACTTCGACTGACTGGTTGGATGATTCAATATTAATATGTTTTAGGCACATGAGGACATGCAGTCAGTACTAAGTGAAGCAAGAAAGCCTGCTACTAGAAAATCCTTTGTTGGTACGTGTAAGCAATTTTTCTAGTTAGTGCCTAGCCAATAACCAGAGTGCCCCCCCCCCCACCTCCAATCAGGGATTTTATACCACCATCATTCAAATATTTATAAGAGTTATGTTTCTCTGGTCTTGCTTACTCTACTACAACTGTTCATTTTATGGATATTTTACCAGATCTGCCCATGGATCCTCCTCTTTCTTCTTGGTTTGTTGTGAAACATTTTCTTTTACACATGAGGCATCCTCAAACAGGTTCCCCTCCTTGAGATCTCAACTAGGTGCTGAAGAAATTGACTATGTCACCTGATGAACCAGCCTTCAAGCTGATTTAAGTTTCTTGATTTGGAAAACTGCAGTTGTCGTTGCTCTGACATCTGCAAGAAGAGAATCCAAGCTGCAAGTTCTCATGGTGCGTAAACCCTAACAGAGATATGGTCTCCAAGAACAAATCCCTCATTCATGCTCAAAGTGGTTTCGCTTTAAGTCAAGACATCAATCTCTTCGTTTTTTACCCAGAACCTAAAAAACAGGGAGGGCATATTCTGCACAATTGGGTACTATCTTGACAGAACTAACCACTTTAGAAAAGCTGATTAGCTATATGTCTTATCAACTGTCAAAGACTGGACACCTTGTGTCTAAACAGATAACAGAGGACAACCACCTGGAAATTATTTATTTGTTATTCAACCATGGCGGATCCATTTCAGGCAGTATCAAGGCACTCCACTAGAGCTTGGTCTTCTTAGACTGTATATTGGAAAGGGGAGGACTCTAAAAGCATTCTAGGTGCAGCTACATGGTCCTCTGTAAATGCTTTTGCAAAGCATTACAAACTCTATTCCTTTTCAAGATTCAAGTCAAACTTTACTAGGAACATTCTCCAAGGGCTTCTGGATACATATCCTTCCTGCTCCAAGGATGGAAAAAAGTTTTGGCATTCAACCCATATAGCCCAAGAGCTACTGCAGGAGTTGGAGTGAGGAACAAAGGACAGTTGTGTAAATTGCACTTACACACAAAACTAGATGGTCAAATTCTTCACTGCTGTAGAAGCTGCACCCAACCCCCCCACTACTGCATATTGTTAATGCTTGGATATAAAAGTAGGGTTCTGTTTCTTTCTTCCTTATATTTTTTTTTGTTATTATCATTGGTTCGTTATTTCAGAACTATTAGACTATTCTCTCACTATATGGGCAAGAAAGTCCTGAAGAAAGCTTCATTCTGATGGCTGATTTTCCTCCTTGGGATTAACCAATCAGCAGTACCCTAGGTTCCTATGTGAGAAACAATCCATATAAAGTAAGGGCTGCTGCAGTATTGAGGAATTTGAACATCTACCGTTACAGGCAAGTGCAACTTACACAACTGTATTTTGTGTCCACTTCCTATGTGGAACCTTGGAAATCTTTGCAAATCAAAGGCAATAAGGTTACAGCAACTTGCAAAATTCAAATAAGGTACTTCTGTATTGGACCTCTACACTGAATCTAGAGAAGCTGTAGCTGCCCCTAAAGGTGACACCAGAGGATCCAAAATGGTAGAAGTCTGGAAAGGAATGAGAGACTTTTAGCAATAAGAGCTTTTATTTATGATACTGTTGCAGACATATTAGTTTTTTTTTTTTTTGGGGGGGGGGGGGCTGAAACCACTTTTTTTTTACTGAAAAACATTTTACCTGTTTTTTGGCTATTTTATGTTATCTAAAGCATCCAATTCTGCAGCTGCTTCTTATTATCTTATTATTGGCCATAATTAATTTTTGATTACATTGCAGAATGAAACAATGTGCAAGGGAGTTGTTCTTAGATGACAGCATAAAGATGCAGAAGAAACAATTAATTCAATTACAAGGATAATAACAACAAGTCACAAACTATCCAATAAGTGTCACGGCCCTTCAATAAACTTCCACAAACAAGGTCACCATAGAAGATGCTGATACAAATCCCAATGGAATTCAGTAACACTGCATCAGAAAATTCCGAAAGAATAGATGCTCAACAGGAAAAACAATCAATGTTTTTTTATTCCAAAAAATCTTGCGTTACACAAAAAAAAACATACTCCAATGAACAAGGTTAAGCGCTTTCACCCACACAACTCGTGGGCTTCTTCAGAACCTTTAGTACAAATTGAAACAACCCTTATATATAAAATATTTGAAATTTAGGCACCAAAAGGAAGCGGTTACTAGTGATACGTAAATTCCACCCCTACAAGCTAATCAAACCTTTCCCTTAAATTAGGCACCAACAGAAATACATATGTATCAATGTATTTAAAATTAGGCACCAAAAGGAAGCGGATACTAGTGAAATGTAAGTTCCGCTCCTACAACTTAATCAAAACTTCCTTTTCCTTCAAATTAGGCACAACAGTAATACATACGTAATATCCTGTATAAAGGTCCGTAGGGCGAACCAGAAACATAATAATATTTCAAATGTAAGTTTATTGAAGGGCCGTGACACTTATTGGATAGTTTGTGACTTGTTGTTATAGTTCTTTGGTCTTTTAATTACAAGTATAACTTGGAGAGCATTCACCTTTGTAAGTAGATAAACCAATTGACTGTAACATGAAAGTTAAATTGCAAATGTCAAAACTTGGCAGAAGAAAGGACAGAAAGGACAACAGCATGCACTTGTAAACTCCTGTGTTAGGACATTTTTTGCTGTGTTTTATAGTGTCTGGTTTTCCTCAGAATGCATCTATAGTGAAAACATAGCCTGGAAGTTGTGCCGTGGATGAGTTGGATGATGAAAATGAATCCAGATATAACTATGAATAGGTGACTGATATTTTTTTATGTGAAATAGTTCCTCCACCTAATGTTTCAAATTTACTGTAGCATATGTACTTGATGCTAATGTTTCAAATGCACTGTATTGATGCTAAGGTATTTTACATTCAAAATACGATTTGTGTAAATTTATTAATTTATTTGCTTAACATTTGTTAGCCAGGTTAGTCCAACTGGGCGGAAGCACTTTTTCAGCAAAGACCTGAGGAGAAAAGCTCCAGTAAATAGTACAATACACAAATGGAAAATAACATGGTCAATTGTTACAAGAGAAACAAGAGTATATAAGAACTATCAGTAAAGAACAAGGTCAATTGTTACAGGTGAACAAACTATATATAAAATGTACACAGTACTGTCATTAAGGAAAATGAGAGAAAAAAACAGCATAATGAGCATGTACAATATGTTAGAGATAAAATACAGACAGTTACAAGCATAAATAGGAAGATAAATGCAGTAAGAGATCACAAGCTAGCAAAAATAATAAGTATACAAATATATATATATATATATATATATATATATAGATATATAGATATATATATATAGATAGATATAGATATATATAGATATATAGATATATATCGGCGGAAAACCCCAGGTAGGAAGTTAGTGAAAGGACTGCTGTAGTAGAAGCTGCAAGGACAACAGTCTGTTAGTAGAGTTCTGTTATTACATACATAGAGGAAGCAGCATACAGAGGGTGGAGAAGAAGCAGGAAGATATATTATGTTGGGTCATTACAGAAACATGAGCATGATTGACGGAGGCTATCTTTTATTACTATTTTAAAGGTGTTAGGGTTAATGATACATCTGACATTTTGTGGTAGTAGCATTTGTTATGGAATTGCTGTAAAGTAGTTTGCCAATATTTTATTGGTCTTAGAAACTTGCAGTAGGTTCTTTTGAAAGCTACAGATAGTGTGGGTGGGTGTGTAAGGCTGGACAAGAGTAGAGAGAGAAGGACAAGATGATAGTTCATGCAAGACCGAATGAGCCATGAGAAGCTGGGGTACTAGAATTTGGTGATGAAATTCCAGCCACTGCAGGTTTCTTAGGGTTATGCAGTGATAAGTGCGGTAAGGTTGGCTGGAGGCAAATTGTGCAATTTTGTTACAAGTAAGTTCTAGTTTAGTGAGAAGATTAGATTGGAGGTATGTGAGAATAGGGGCTGCATAGAGCAGTGTGGGGAATAGGAAGGCTTCTGCAAGAGAGCTTGGAAGCATTTGTTTGGTATTTATTACATCTATATAGCAGGCCTAGTTTTTGATAGGTCTTTTAAATGCACTGCTGAGTGTGGAGATCGAACTTTAGAAGGTCATCAATAACACCACCTAGGAGTCTAGTGCGAGTTTCAGTAGAGATGATAGTGCTGTTCACGGAGGAGACAGAAAAAATAAGTTATGTACTCACCATAATGTTCCATGTTTGTAGTTCATCCCGCCCTTCATTTTTACACATGGGTTCTGAGCCGATCCTCGGCTCCGACTCGGCCTTTTTACAAGCTTAAAGTCTTCTAGTTGGCTCATGGCTAGGTAGGTATGCCATGGTGCACTAGTACAATCTCCATATCTTGTTTGCTGCTAACTAAAGAGAAATAACAAAAAAACATGCAGAAAGAACCCAATAATAAAAGGTCTCCACCTAATAATAATTTTTCTGTCTCCAGATCCTTCCAGGATGGGGGTAGGAGGGTTGGTTCGTAAAAATGAAGGGCGAGATGGACTACAAACATGGAACATTATGGTGAGTACATAACTTCTTTATGTTCTGTAGTCCTATCTCGCCTTCATTCTTACACATGGGACAGTGTCCCTAGCACCTTATTCTTAGGTGGCTCAAGGAAAAATACCCCTGAGTACCGTGGATTCAAAGGATGCTCTACCCTTGGAGGTCAAATCCAATTTGTAATGAGTAATAAATGTGTGAGGCGTAGCCCAAGTTGCTGCTGCACAGATATTATCAACTGGGACCCTGGCTTGAAAGGCTGCAGAAGTAGACTGAGATCTTGTTGAATGAGCCTTAATTTTGAAAGGTAAAGGCTTACCATCAGAAGAGTAAATGTAAGCTATACAGCTGGAGATCCAATTCGAGAGGGTCACTTTGGAAACTGGGAGACCTAATCTGGAGTCGGAGAAGGAAATAAATAATTGGTTTGACTTCCTAAATTCCTTGGTCCCGTGCAAATAAAACCGTAATTGTCTGTGAACGTCCAACTGATGAAATCTGTATTCTGCTGCAATGGAATGATTAGGGAAGAACACCGGAAGCTCTATGGATTGGTTCAAAGTGTTATGGGAGCAGACCTTGAGGACAAAGGATGGATTAGTATGAAGAGATACTCTGTCTTTGTGAAATATCAAATACGGGGGGTTGACGGATAGTGCTTGTAACTCAGAAACCCTTCTAGCAGATGTGATTGCCACCAGAAACAAAGTCTTCCAAGACAGAAATTTCAAAGGAGAAGAATGGGCTGGCTCAAAAGGTGGAGACGTTAATCTGGATAGAACAAAATTCAAGTCCCATGAAGCAACCGGTTCCTGAAAGGGGGGGGGTCTTAAAGTGGCACCTTTAAGGAAGGTCTTGCACAGCCTGTGTGACATCAGATTAGAATCCTATTGCCCCAAATGAAAATTGGAAATTGCTGCCAACTGAACCCTGATTGTGGCAGCCGCAGATCCCTGGTGGAAAAGTTCAGACAAGAATTCCAATACCACCAGAACAGATGCAGTATAAAAGAGTCAACATTCCTTTCCTCAACCCAGATAGAGAACCTCCTCCATTTACTGGTGTATAACTTCCTAGTGGAGGGTTTATGAGAAGATGTAAGGATACGAGTCACAGAGGGTGAGAAATCGTGAAGCCTAACTAGGGATGGGACTGGAGCAGCCAAGCTGTCAAATTGAGGATGTGTAGGCTGGGATGAAGAGAGCCTGACATGTGCATCAAAAGATCTGGCACTGGGTCCAGAGTCCATGGATTGTCTAATAGGTGAGGCCCGAGAAAGAGGAACCACACTTGATGAGGTCAGTAAGGAGTAATGAGGATCAGTTTGCTTCCCAGCAGTTTCGCTTTCTGAATAACCTTGGATATGAGAGGAAAGGGCGGGAAAGCATAAAGGAGACCCAGAGGCCAATTGTAAACCAGTGCGTCTCTCTGTGACTCCCCCGGAGGGGGATGAGGGAGAAATAGCTGCTGCATTTGGCATTGATCGGGCTGGCAAAAAAATCACAGAAAGGCTGTCCCCATCTGCGGAAAATCTGCTCCAAAATTTCCTGCTTCAGAGACCACTCGTGAGGCATGAAAATTGCCTGGCTGAGTTTGTCGGCTATCATGGTGGTTGTCCCCGGGATGTGCGTCGCCACCAGAAAGCACTGGGAAGATATCGCCCATTTCCACACCTGAATGTCCTCTCGACAGAGTGGGTATGATCTGGTTCTGCCTTGTTTGTTGAGATACCATACTACTGGCATATGTTGTCTGATTGTATTGCAATCGTCCCAAGAGGAAGAAGGTCGTGAAGTGCTTGCAACGCCAGCAGCACCACCCTCATCTCTAGAACACTGATATGCAGGTGGGCCTCGTGATCTTGCTATGTGCCTTGGACAGTCCTGCCTAGATAATGTCCCCCCCACCCTATCTGTGAGGCACCCATGGAAACAGTGGCAATGGGGTGGTGAGGGAGGAATAGAGTGCCCGTAGTCAACTGATTGGGTCGAGTCCACCCACTAAGGTCCTTCTTGCAAGACTCTTAAAAGAATGTTGTGAGTTAAGGGCAGTTGTTGGAAGGACCACTGGGATGAGAGAAGCCACTGAAGAATCTGCATGTGTAGTCTGGCTAACGGCACTAGTAGTATGGTAGAAGCCATGGTCCCTAAAAGCTTCAGGACAGTCTTGGCCTTGACTTTTCAGAGAGGGAGAAGACGGTGAATTTGTTTTACAAGATGTGCCCTTTCTACTGGAAGGCGAGACACTATGGCTACTGTGTCTATTTCTGCATCTATAGAAGTCACAAATTGAGAGGGTGATAAGGCAGATTTTTCCCAATTTATAGTAATCCTCAACTGGGCACAAAGTTGAATAGTGGCATGCCTGGTCTGAAGTAGATGCTTGGTGGGGGCGGTCAGGAGCCAGTCATCCAGATATGGAAACACCTGGAATCCTAGACATCTCAGATTTTATTTATTTTTATTTTACATTTGTTTACCGGGCTAGTCCAACTGGATATATTTCCATTTTCAGCAGAGGCCCGGGGAGAAAAGCTCCACATTAAGGTTAGTACAACAAGTCATTAAATAAAAGAAAGCAAAACAATGGTTACTAAAAAAAAATACATACAGAATTAAGGTGCAAACAAAAAATATATGAGAAAGTTTATGCTAGTAAGGACATATTACTTCTATTTACAGTATAGGAGTAGGGGAGTTATACTTAGTAGGATATTCATAAAGAGTAAATATATATAAGCAATTAAAAAATATTCATAAAGAGTAAATATATATAAGCAATTAAAAAATGCAACCATCTAGAATTTTTAATTAAATTGAAACAGAGACCAATTAATAAAGGTATTTAGAGCTAGTTCTTCAGATGGGAGATAGTAGGAGGGGGAGGAGAAGGTAAAGCTCATAGGTAGAGTCATAAGATTAGTCAGGATTGATGCATGGGCATAGCCAGAGTGTCTTTAGGTGTTGTTTGAGTTTTTGTTTAAAGAGGAAAGGTGATGACATAGTACTTAGAGTGGTAGGTAGTGAGTTCCAGTGTTTACCTATGGTGTTAGAAAAAAGTGAATCGCCTGCAATGTTATTGGACTTAGTTAGCTTCACAAGAGGTTTATTAGAGGAGCACAGTGAATTTAGATTAGAATAGGGAGATATGAGATCAGAAAGTATGGGGGTATTTTCCGGTTGGTGAAATAACCTGTGTATAAAGGTAAGTTGGGAGACTAGTAGGGTATTGTTCAATTCTAGCCAGTTTAGTTGTAATAGATTAAGACAGTGGTGAGTTCTAAATGGATTTCCTGTAGCAAATCTAGCAATGCTATTGTAAGCATTTGATAGTTTAGTAAGGTTTTTTTTCTTTAAGTTAGTGTATATGGGAGAGGTATAAAGAAGAGTGGAAATAAGATGAGATTGAGCAAGTGTAATTTTAGAATGTGGAGATAGAAAGTTTTTAATTCTAAATAAGGAGCCAAGTTTTCTATTTACGGTTTTGATAGTGTTATTAATGTGGTTTTCAAAAGTGAGGTTATTGTCAATTGTAATACCTAACAGTTTTGTGGTAGAGTCAGGGACTATGTGTGTGCCATTATTAGAGGTAATAGAGAAGTCAGAGAGGGGGGACTTACTATTGGGTATGAAAAGCAGGAGTTTGGTTTTATTGGCATTTAAAAGTAGCCAGCGTTTCAAGAACCATGCCTCAACTGTGGTAAATATGTTCTGTGTTAGGGTTTGTAGTTCAGAGGAGGTATTAGCAGAGCAGATGAGAGCTGAGTCGTCTGCATATTGAATGCATGTAGCTTGAGGTATTGCTACATGTAAGTCGTTTATGAATAAAGAGAAAAGGAGGGGACCTAGGATGGAACCTTGTGGTACACCAACAGTGACTGGCAGAAGAGATGAAAGTGTGTTATCCCAGAGAACAGCCTGTTGCCTGTAACTAAGGTAGGAGGTAAACCATTGAACCGCATTGGTATCTAGTGAGAGAGATTCAAGGGTTTTTAGGAGCAGATGGTGGTTTACCATGTATTGTTTGTTGCAGTTTGTTAACTAGGATCCAGTCTAAAATACTTTCTTTTGTATGGGTTTATTGATTCTTGTGGGGATTATTAATGTCCGAGTAAAGCCATGAAGATTTATGTATGAGGATGGATTATTATTGGTGAAGAAAGAACAATTATTAGTCACACCTAGAAATGATAGTTTCTGGGTAAGAAGAAGATATACAAATAGGATAATTTTCAATTTTATTTAGTGTATTGCTGGGAGGAAGGTAGGTACAATAATATTATATATAATTTTTTGTAGTTTTTAGTTTTAGTGAAGTAAGAAGTAAGTGTTTAAGCTTTATACATTCATAACGGATGGCAGGAGAGAGATGTTTAATATTTTTTAATTTTTTTTTAGCTCGCTTCTACTCCTCACCGTCCATCCTCAAAATATTGTATCCTGATAAATATTGTATCCTTGCCCATTACGTTTTGTCTCAGCAGGTTTCCAGCTAAGACAGAGAATTCACCATCACACAGGATTGGTATTTATAGTTTCAAGTGATGGTTTACATATAGTTGGTTAGATATTTGAGCTTCTTTATTATTAGACTATATTAAAATGTGTGTGTGTATATGGAATGGTAATAAGTGTGTCAGGGATGGTGGGAAGTGATCATTTAGATGTAGAGGATGAGGTGAGGTTATAGTAATTAAAGAGAGATGATAGATAAAGTAGCAACCAAATCAGTCGATTGTGTGGAGCCAATCAGCCCTTGCAGGCAGCTTATCGCTGAAGTGTACCAGGCAGATAAGGAGCACCTTAATGTAGGAGTTATACGAGTAAATATAGGCAACAGTTTACTGTAAAAAAGACGAAGTTACCTATATTCTGTGACTCAGACTGCAAATGAGCTGTCGCTGTGACAGATGAGCTGTCACTACTGCCATACACTTGGTGAACACCCTGGGGGCTGTGGTGAGACCAAAGGGCAGAGCACGAAACTGGTAGTGACTGGCTCCCAGCCAGACGTATAGATGACTCAGACGCCCTGTTTATTTTTATCTGGTAGTAAGCATCTTGGTGGTCTATAGAGCACATCCAAGTGTCTTTCCCTAGTAAGGGGAGTATAGACTGCAGTGTCACCATCTGGTACTTGTGCTTCTTTACGGATTCATTTAATTTGCTGAGGTCCAAGATGGGCCTCCAGTCCCCTATACTTTTTCAGCACTAAAAAGAATCTGGAGTAAGTTCTGAATCCTACTTGGTCTGTGGGGACATTTTGGATGCTCTTGTTTGCGAGCAGCTTGTTGACTTCTACAGTTGCTTGATCCCTGTGATTGGGTGGAACATCCGGGATCCTCTTGGGGACATGAGGTGGCAGAGAAACGGGTATGGAATAACCTCTGGTGATAATTCTTTGTACCCATCTGTCTCGAGTGATACTTGGCCAGGCTTCCGGATACAAAGAAATGTGACCCCCTGACCGGCTCCAGAGAAGCACAGTCGGGCCCCACATCAGGAGCACTGGTAGGGCCGGCCTCGAAACGAATCACGGCCTCCCTGGATTTGCAGCCCACCCCTGCCTCTAGGGTGACATCTACCATTTCCTCCTCCTCCACCTCTGAAGGAGGAGTCACCCTGTGCATACTGGAAAAAACTCAGGGACTTCTTGAACCACATTTTACCACCTCTCTGATACTTGGGATACGGTCTAGAGGGGACGGTAAAACATACTCCTATGGCAGAGCGCGTTTTTCCTACTTGCTTACAGTGGGTGAGAGAGTCCTTTATCAGGTCCAAACAATGAAGAACCGTCAAAGGGGACATTGGTAAAGGTGGACTTGAACGGCTCCGCAAAATTACACAAGTGCATCCAGGAGTGCCTCCTTAGGGAAACTCCTGAACCCGCTGCCCTGCTCGCTCCATTGGCTGCATAAGAGATCAGCCTCATGGACGAGTTGACAATAGAATTCAAGGTGGACAACTGAGCAGACACCTTCTCAGGGACTCCCCTCAGTGGATGTACCTTGTAGAGTGGATGTACCTTGTAGAGTCTCTCCTAAATCCTTAAGGAGATCTCTCTGAAGCCTTGTAAAGTGTGTTAGGTAGTTCAACGATCTAAGAGTAAATGCCGCTGACGAAAAGATACGCTTCCCATATCTGTCCATTGTTAGAGACTCTTTATTCAGCGGATGGACAGAAGAAGTCTCTGCTAGCTCCTTCTTAGTGTCCGCTGCCACCACCATGGCATTTACGGGAACACCCTTTGATAAAAATTCCTTCTCTATGAAAGCTGACAGAAAACTATTTGGTCTCCTGGGGACTGGTCCCATGGCATCAAGAGTCTCCCACACCTTTCGACTAACAAGCTCTAACAGTTCGTCAAAGGGTGGAGACACCCAAGAGGCTGAAGGTTGAGATATGAAAGCCTTCAGGTGCACCGAGTCCTCATCAGAAGGGGTAACAGTGGGCCAGCCGCACCTCTGCTTAATGATCTCCAAGATGACTACAAAGGAGGATGACTTGTGGGACCCTTCTGACTCCTCGAGGTTGGTGTCAGAGGTAAGAAACACAACCTGAGAGTCTACATGCTTCCTCTTGCATGTCCTCTTCCATGGAGGCTCGTCGGAAGGGTATTCTGGGGAGGTCTCGGAAAAATGGGGGCCACCAGCCGGAGGCTCCTAAGGCTGCGGGTCTCTGCTGTCCAGAGAGGGAGTAGGTGCTGAGACGGAAGTAGGTGCCAGAGGGGGAAGAGTGTCGGTAATCCTGGGTGAAGCAGATGATTGGGACACACTCCATCATCTCGAAGGCCGACCTCTCCAGCTCCAAAGACCTCCCCGGCTCTGAGGAGACGGAGAACGCTATCGGCTCAGAGACAGATGTAGGGTCCAAGTTCATCCTAGCAGACGCACCGAGAGGAAGGCTCGAAACCGAAGAGGTCCGGTTCCAGGCATCCCTGTCTGGGCCGACTGGGGAGCTTCGGCTCCTAGACACCACGGACGGCATCAAAGGTATCGGCGCAGAACTCTGCTCAGAGACAACCCCAGGGGGAGCTGGAACCGAGGGTTCCACCAATGGTACCGAGCACTCCAGCTCCAAAAGCACAGCTCGGAGGAGGAATCACATAAGAGATAATGGACTCAAGTGGCTCCAGAACCGACTGGGTTGAAGCCAACAGCATTTTAGGTAAGGCAGATGACTTCAGGAGTCTCAGCACTACTCTCTCCACATCTTCTTCCGATAAGCTCCTGGAAGACAGTGTGGGAGATCTAGATCGCTGTAGTATGGGAGACCTTAATGTAGTGGAGACCGGCAAAGGATCCGTAGACCGGCTCTGATGTCTGCTATCAGTGGTCGGCTCCAAACTGCCTGGTGCCGACACTGTAGCCATACTAGTAGTACCCTCGATCAGCTCCAAGCAGAGGAGGAAGCAGACTAGCAGTACCCTCGATCAGCTCCAAGCCGAGGAGGAAGCAGACTTATCAGTTTTAGAAATTTTGAGAGGTGGTTCCGATGCACAAGCTGGCACCAGGGAATGCCTCTTAGAAGGTTTTGATTTTTCCTTTTTTGGATCCATGCAACTTAGAGGAGGAAGAGCTGGCCAGATCTTCCTCAAAGGAAGGCTTAAGGAGACCTTTTAATATAAGTTTATTCTTTCTCTCCTGCAATACCCTGGCACTAAATGAGTGACAAAATAGGCAGTTTCCTGTAAATGGATGGCCCCTAGACAGTATACACAGTTACTGTGGCAATCCATTATAGACATCTTCTGTGAACATTTCATACACTTTTTAAACCCAGAGGGCTGACCGTCTTTGACTTCCTTAGACATCTCACAGAAGATTAAGCCAATCAGACATACAGAGAGGAAAAAAGAGAGTGAGAGGACTAGGTCCTCTAACTTAAATGGGCCTAGCCCTTAAAGTACCAGCAGACACACAACCACGAGGACTAGGTCCTCTAACTTAAATGGGCCTAGCCCTTAAAGTACCAGCAGACACACAACCACGAGAACTAGGTTCTCTAACTTAAACAGGTCTAGCCCTGGTTAGAAAGAGAAGGGAGAAACCTAGGTCCTCTAACTAAAACGAACCTAGAAGAGGAAAGGGGTTAGAAATGACAAATTTAACCACTCGCGCACACATAACGGAAAAAAATCTCTTAACAACTCAGAGATAGAGAACGAAGGTCAGAAACTCCATTCTAATTACAAATACAATACAACTATGTGGAGAACTCTGCAAGAAAGGGCTAGTTTAAGCTAACAACACAGCACACACAGAATGCTTATCTAAGTTATACAAAGTGCTGCACACACAGTTAAACTAAGCGCAAAGGCGTCTAAAACTACTAATAATCAACAACATCTAAACTACTAGAAAAACCTAGGGCAAAAGCCCAGAGAGAAACTAACTGGCACACAGGATACCAACGAGAATGATAAGGCAAACAGCCAAATGTTCTCAGCAATAATTATCCACACAGGAAAAATACACAGTAAATAGCTAAACTATCTAACTACAGAAACGACACTCGCAAAATCTAAATTTGAAAAACAGCACAAATTAGCCAAAAAAAAATAGCAAAATGTGTTGGACTTAGCCACAGCCAAGAAGAAGCACAGCCGAACAAGTCGACGCGGCAAACGAGATCTGGGGATTGTACTGGTGCATCATGGGATACCTACCTAGCCACGAGCCAACTAGAAGACTTTGGGCTTGTAAAAAGGCCGAGTTGGAGCAGAGGATCGGATCCGAACCCATGTGCAAGAATGAAGGCGAGATAGGACTATAGAATATCAGTAGTTTTATGATGCTGGAGGATTGTAGGGAGGAATAGGAGACATTTAGTTTTCTTTGGGTTCAGGAGCAACTGGTTGGAAGAATACCATCTTTCGACAGAATGAAGGGATGCTTGGGTGACGGTATGTACATGAGTGATGTCAGAACAGGAGATGTTTGTGGAATCGTCAGCACATTGAACAGTAGAGAGTGGACAAGAAGAGTGGAGGTCATTAATAAATATGTTAAAAAGTAGAGGTCCAAGGATGGAGCCTTGGGGCACCTCAGTGTGTACAGGTAGTAAGGGAGAGAAGTTAGACTGCCATTTCACAGCCTGAAATCTATTTGAGAGGTAGCTGGAGAAACAAGATACTGCAGAGTTAGACAGGTTAAGTGAAGCTAATTTGGATATTAAGTAGTCTGTGGGAAACCGTATCAAAGGCTTCGGATAGATAAAGAAACAGACAGGAAACTAACTTATGATCACAGGATTTTGCAATAGTATTTATAAAAAGATGTCAGAGCAGCAGCAGTACTGTGCTTTGGGCAAAAACCATGTTGTGTGGGAGTAAGAAGATTTTCTTAATACTTAAATGTCCACATACACCACTTGAGCGCGCGCGCGCACACACACACACACACACACACACACACACACACACACACACACACACACACACACACACACACACGTCCAGCAATTACTGCTATTTTCTTGACTGAGTACACTTTAGATGTCTCACTGTGATAAAATGAATAAAAAAAATATACAGTGTACCGCAATATGACACTACGATACTACGATGCCTCCCAACTGTCCATAATTTTGATCACTGAAGATTACCGCTGGTCAGTGAAGGCAGACATTATAGCTTCTTCTACTTATTATTTTAAACTAATGCCCATCCCCTAAACACACACATTGTTGGCATTAATGTGAATTGTACTGGTCATGAGGTAATTAATCCTCTACCTTCTAACAGCCCACACACTCCAAAGATGCTAGTCAAACACCAGCAGTGACGCAGCTTTCTTCACCTGAGATTAGCCTTCACTTTCTTCCTCAGTTCTTCATTGAAGCAGCCTCCACCTCAGTTCCTGACATCCTTCCCAGACATTTCTCACTGTTTTTCCCAACCAACTTGAGTCTATCTCCTGTAATTCTAGACCTATACCCTTGTGTTACTTCCCATCTATACTGAATATAGCTTGAACAACACAGTGAGATGAACAGTGCTGTCCAAAGGCCCCATCAGCTTTTTACCCATTGCCTCAGCTACACTGGTGCCCTTACAAGCGGTCCAGATGGAGAGATGGCATCAACAAGAGGACATTAGCATTGCTGGAAATGAATTCATCCTCATGGTAGACCCTATTTTTACAAAATCTCACCAACAGAGGCAAATACAAAAATAAAAAATAAGAATTGGGTGCGCATATCCCAGGATAAAAAAAAGTGCCCACTCAATATATGCACCAGTGGCAGGAAATGAAAAAGGGTACTATAGAATATTCAGCACATGAAAACATTCCTACAACAAGGTTACTACACAGTGTGAGTGCCCCATCCCCCCCATGGTAGAAGGGGAAAGCAGTCCAAAAAAAAAAAAAAAATACAAAAGGACAAGCAAGAGGTACAGAGACAATAAAATGGACTGCTGAGGATGAAAAGTGACTATTTTTGCAACAACTGCAGAATTTGCTAAGACAGGATATTTAGAAATAAGAAGAAAGAAGTTATATAAAATAAAACTAATTGCATCAGCAAAACTGTAAAAGATGCAAATTTAAGCAAATTTAATAGAAGAAACCAGATCAAAATTACATTTACATACAGTAAACAGATGCATCTCAAGTGTTACAAGAAAAAGAACAATACTTGGAGGATAATGAAATGCATTAAAAATAAGCATGGGAAAGAAAAAGAGCAGAAAAGAAAGCTGTACTAACAAATACGACCATGACCACTGCAACTCCAAATAGAGATGTATACAGATCAAGATATCCAGACATGGCAAATTATACAAAGAAAAGAATCCGAAAACAGAGAGAAATGTATTGAAAAGCAAAACATTTAATGAGGTGGAAAGGCAACAAACAGAAATAAAAATGACAGACCAACAGAGAAGTGAAGGGTTTAGTGCGGACATGCCAATACAGGCAATATCACAACATGACAAGTCAATGAATCCCCATAAGATTGTACATCAGATAGAGCAGGTCACATACTGAGGATATGCCATGGAATTTATTTCTGGAACCTTCTGCAGGAGTGCTGAATGAGGAGGCCAGTGTGAACTGCACAGCAAGGGAAAGAACAGGAAACAGAGTAAAGAGAATGCTCTTAATCTAGAAGAGAAGGATCTAAGGGAAGAAATGCTTGATTTAATACAAAAGGACAGACACATTTCTATTAATAAATAACTTCAAAATTGAATGAAACCCAAAATGTAAAGAAGACTGGTAAACAACAAAACAAGAAAAATTGGGCATATTGTGAGAGATTTGTACAAATGACACAATCATTTGCAAAATTCTAGATAGCTGGGCTGGCAGTATCTCCTTTTGTTACATTTCTATATAAATCATATTAATATTCACAAATGCCATACAATTATTTACAAAATTCCAGATAGCCAGGCTGACAATATTTCCTCTGTGACCCCCCCCCCCCCCGGAAAACTCAAGCTAGCTTTTCAAGTGACCCTTGAGAAATGTTGCTCGAGAGGGTGACCCTATCTGGGAATACACTACCCCATACCCTTCTTGAGAGAGCATCTGCGTTGGCATTACTAACCCCACTGCGGTGCTGCACTGTCATATCATATGCCTGCAATGCTAGGCTCCACCTAATTAACTTGGAATTTTGCTAGCTGGCTCGACTTAGCCATGTTAAGAAACTGTGGTCTGTAACTACAGTGAATTTCCTTCCATACAGATAAGGCTGAAGTTTCTGCAGTGCCCACACAATAGCTAGACATTCCTCTTCTATAGCTGCATAGCATTCCTCCTTGGGTCGGAGCCTATGGCTGAGATATACCACTGGGTGCTTTTCTCCCTCTCAGGAAACCTGGCTGAGTACAGCCCCCACCCCATGGCTTGAAGCATCCACCTGCACAACAAATTATTTGCTGTAATCTGGACTGGCTAGCACAGGGGTCCTCCCAAAGCTCCTTTAAGCTTCTGGAATGCCTGCTCACATGCTGGAGTCCACACTACCTTATCTGACTTATTTTTCCTTGTCAGGTCTGTGAGGGGAGCAGTTACGGTACTATAATTGGGGAGAAACATTCTGTAGCACCCTGCTGTCCATACGAGTGCCCTCACCTGCTTTTTGGTAACAGGAGCAGTCCATGCCTGAATGACTCCCACTTTGGCAGGTTCTGGCCTGATCTTACCACTCCCGAGTCTGTGTCCCAGGTAGGAGACCTTTGCCATACCCACCTGACATTTGCTTGCCTTAATGATCAACCCTGCCCCCTGCAGTCTACTCAGCACCTCCCTGCCATGCTGAAGGTGCTCTTGCCAGGAATGGCTGTCCATGGCAATATTATCCAGGTAAGCATGGGCAAAATCTCCTGCTCCTCCTAGGATATGATCCATCAGTCTCTGGAAAGTCTCTGGGGCATTTTTCATCCCAAAGGGCATCTTTGTGAACTCATACAAGCCAAAAGGAGTCACAAAGGCTGTCCTCTCTCTAGGGTTGGGAGTCAAGGGCACCTGCCAGTAATCGTTGACAAGTTCAATACTCGCAAGATACTTAGCCCCACCAAGATGCTCTAGGGCTTCATCTATCCTAGGCATGGGGTAAGCATCTGACTCTGTGTGACTATTTAATTTCCTGTAGTCCACACAGAACCTGGTGTTGCCATCCTTCTTTGGTACCAGCACCACTGGGGAGGCCCAGAGACTGCTGGACTCCTGAATTACCCCTAGATCCAACATTTCCTTTATCACCTCCCTCACACTCTGTTTGACTCTCTCAGGCAGCCTACAAGTGGTCTGCTTAATAGGCCTTTGGGATCCTGTATTCACATGGTGTTGCACCAGGTGGGTGCACTCTGGTTTCCCAGTGAACATTTCCTCAAACTCCTCTAGCACTGCTCGGATTTCTCAAACCTGGGTAGAGGGGGCAGTTGCTGATACACTGCTACCCCTTCCACTGAGGTGTCAGTTTGAGCCTCACTGAGGAAATCAGTGATCAAATCTCAACTCAGCACAACGGCCTCTCTATCATGGTATGGTTTCATCATATTAACATGGTACAGTTTGTGCCTCTGCCTCCTGTCTGGCAGTTCTACCATGTAGTTAACATCACTGATTTTCCTTAGCACTTTGAAGGATCCCTCCCAAGCTGTCTGCAGCTTGTTGTGTCTGACAGAATTGAGAACCATTACCTGCTGCCATACACCGTACTCTCTAGCTCGACCATTCCTGTCATACCAGACCTTTTTCTGCTGTTGGCCTTCTGCCAGGTACTCCTGGGCCAAGCCCACGGGTGCCCTGAGCCTTGTCCTGAGGTTTAGGAAATATGTCACAACAGACTTCTTGTGGAATTCACACTCACCTGCCCGCTCATCTCGAATCAAATCTAGAGGTTCCCTCACTCATACAGCAACTCAAAGGGTGAAAAACCTGTGGATTCCTGGGGCACCTCCCTGTAAGCAAACAAGAGATGGGGCAAATATTTGTCCCACTCCCTCTTAAACTGGTCTTCAAATACCTGTAGCATGGTCTTCATTGTAGAGTTTAACTTCTCAACCAGACCATTAGTCTGGTGATAGCAGGGAGTGGTATTTAGCTGCTTCACCCACAGTGCTTCCACAGACAAGCTAGCAGGTCTGACATAAAACTAGCACCTCTGTCAGTTAGCATTTATTTTGAGATACATACCCTGCTGAAAATCTCTAAAAAGCATTTGCCACCATTTCTGCCTCAATGGAGGACAGGGCCACAGCTTCAGGGTATCTGGTAGCATAATCTACTACCACTAGGATACACTTTTTCCCTGTGGAACTTGGAGTACTCAGAGGTCCCACAATATCAATAGCCACCTGCTCACAGGTCTTGCAGTACCTTTTGGCACTGCTCACAGGTCCTGCAGTACCTGTTACATCTCTGGAAATCCCAGGCCAATAAAAGTTCTACATACTATGTCTCTGTACGTTTTATGCCCATATGACCTGCAAAGGGAATATCATGGGCTATGGCTAGAAGTGCCAGACAGTAGGCTCTGGACAGTACCAACTGCTGTATTCTCTCACCCTGTAGCCCTCCCTCAGGGGCCCATTCTCTATACAGTAACCCTTTGTCCCAGTATACAGATTCTCTATTCCCTGATAAATCGGGTGCCTCACTGGCTACCTCACTCAGGCCTTGTAATGTAGGATCTGAGAGCTGAGCCTGTCTAAACTCTCTTTGTAACCCTTCCCAGCTCCCCTTCACAGGAAGTCTGGCATCCTCTGACAGCGGTGCCTCACTGTCAGCCTGGGTACTACTACTCACCTCTGCCTTGCAGTCACTCTGTTCAAGGGAACATCAGTACACACATAGCTGTGGCTCACCTTCAGTCTTACTGCTACAGCATAGCTCCCTCCCTGAAGAGACCACCACACCAGTCCTGGCTTCAAGTCTGCGATCTGTCTGGGTCTCCCACAGGCTACCAGACCCACATGCTTGTCTCCGAGCCTGACTGCATGTCACTGCATGCAGAGGTACTGGATTATCAAAATCATTCCCTATCAGGATATCCTCAAACACACCTACTTGCCGTCTTCCTTTTCCACCCTCCCAGTCAAGGTGAACCCTGGCCAAAGGTATTTGGAATGGGGTCCCTCTAAACCTCTGACTGGAGTAGACTGCCCAAGCAAGTAGTGCCCCTCTTTAACCATTGCAGGCTTCACAATGGTCATTTCAGAGGCTGTGTCTCTCTTAGCAGTGGCCTCTTTCCCATTTACTAAGATAGGATATAAACTCTTGTGGTAGTTTGGTACCCTTGTCTCCAGACAACTCACTGCTGGCATTCTGTCATTCCCACTTATTGGCTCTTTTGTGCCCCATCTTGCTTCCATGGACATCTGTATGCTACATGGCCCCACTGGTTGCATTTAAAACACTGAATCCTTGGTCCCAGACATGTAGCTGGACTAGTGGCTTCCCCTGCTACTGGCGGACTCTTTTTGGGGCAGTTTATGCTGCCGACCATGGATTCCCTTAGATCCATGAGCAGCACTGGGTATCCCTTTCCTGTGAAGTGATGCCCTCCTTGCTAGGTATAGGTCTCCCTTTTTCCCCAACTCATCTGCTGTGTTACATTCTTTATCCACTAACCAGACTCTCATGTCCTCAGGCAAAGTGCTAAGGACTTGTTCCCTCACCAAAAGGTTTGCCAGCCCTTCAAAAGTGGTGACCTGACATCCACTCACCTACCTAAGAAAAAAGTGCTTAGTTTCAGCAATATGTTTACACACACTTTCAGCTGATTTGCGTCTATGCTCACACATCTTTTTTTCTATAAGCTTCAGGTGTTAACTTAAAACACTTAATAAGATGATTAACAGTATTATAAAAATAGCAGTTACAGCTTTACCATGGAGTAAGGAGGTCAGGAACCATACCCAGAGCCCTTGCTGAACATTATATTATTTACATACCCGTTTAAACATAATAAAACTGTCAAAATTATCCCCCTCTGTAAATTGTGGAAGAAATGTACTGACCTTTGTGGTTCTGGAGGTCGGTTACTCCCTTCCCCTTTACCTCCATAACCCTGGTAAAGAGTCAGCATATCCTTCTCATATTGCCTCTGCCTCTCATTCTCCTCAGCTTCCAGATGTCGCAGTTTCTCTGTGGATTCTAGTTCTAACCATCTGGCCTCCAGTTCATGTCTCTAACTCCAGACAGATTCTTAAGTCCTCTGTGGAAAGGATGAACTGTCCGTTTTATGAGAGTTGTACATCTCCAAGGCCAGTCTGACTGTCCTCCTGGTTGCTGGTCTGTGATACAGCTGTGCCCAAGGCTGCAATAATTTCTGCTTTAGTCAGGTTGGCATGCACCAGTCCTTTAACCTGGCACATCTCAGCAAACTGGCTCCTTGTCAGCTTGCCATACTCCTCAGCTGACATCCTTGCCTGCTCTCCCTGACTAATTAAGCTAACCAAAAAAATAAAACAACTGTGACATGAAACACACTGAATGTTCACTGTGTGGTTGACAGAATAACACCTTCAGTGACCACTGTTTACAGGCTAAAGGAATTCAGTATCCACACCACTGAATCTTAACATGTGGATATCCCACCACTACAATCCAATCAATATGTGATGTGGATATTCCATGAATGCCCACAAATTAATATTGTGGACATAAGTGTACACACCCTTGTTAAAATGCCAGTTTTTTGTAATATAAACAAATGCAACCATAATAAATCATTTCAAAACTTTTCCCACCTTTAATGTGACCTATAACCTGTACAATTCAATTGAAAAACAAACAAATCGGGGGAAAATATAAAAAAATTAAAAAAAAAGACATACAATAAGCTGGTTGCATAAGTGTGCACATCCTTATACTAATACTTTGTTGAAGCACCTTTTGATTTAATTACAGCATTCAGTCTTCTTGGGTACACACCTGCCATCAATTAAAGAGACTCTGATTAACCCCAAGTAAAGTTCAGCTGTCCTATTAGGATTTTCCTGACATTTACTTAGTTGCCTGCTACAGCAAAAGTCATGGTTCACAGCTTACAAAGCATCAAAGGGATCTCATTGTTAAAAGATATCAGTCAGGAGAAGGGTACAAAAAAAATTCCACAGCATTGGATATACCATGGAACACAGTGAAGACAGTCATCAAAAACTGGAGAAAATACGGGACAACAGTGACTTGCAAAGAACTGGACATCCCTCCAAAATTAATGAAAAGACGAGACATAAAATGGTCAGGGAGGCTGCCAAGAGACCTACAGCAACAATGAAGGAGTTGCAGGAATTTCTGTACTACGTGACAACAATCTCCCGTATTCTCCATATGTCTGGTCTATGGGGTAGGGTTGCAAGACGCAAGCCTTTTCTTACACAGACAAACATCCATGCCTGGCTAAAATTTGTAAAACAATACATCAAGCCTCCCAAAAGCATGTGGGAAAATGTGTTATGGTCTGATGAGACCAAGGTTGAACTTTCTGGCCACAATTCCAAAAGGTACGTTTGGCGCAAAAACAACACTTTGTATCACCAAAAGAACATCATCCTCACGGTGAAGCATGGTGGTGGCAGTATCATGCTTTTGGGTTGCTTTTCTTCAACTGGAACTAGGGTTTTAGTCAAGGTGGAGGAATTATGAACAGTTCCAAATACCAGTCACTTCTGGCCCAAAACCTTCAGGCATGTGCTTGAAAGATGAAGAGGAATTTCACCTTTCAACATGAGAATGACCCCAAGCATACATCCAAATCAACAAAAGAATGACCTCACCAGAAGAAAATTAAAGTATTGGAATGGCCCAGCCAGAGCCTAGACCTAAATCCAATAGAAAATCTGTGGGGTGACCTGAAGAGGGCTGTGCACAAGAGATACCCTCACAATATGACAGATTTAGAGTGCTTTTGCAAGGAAGAATGGGCAAATATTGCCAAGTCAAGATGTGTCATGCTGATAGATGCCTACCCAAGAAGACTGAATTCTGTAATTAAATCAAAAGGTGCTTCAGCAAAGTATTAATTTAAGGGTGTGTGCACTTATGCAACCAGCTTATTGTATTTTTTTTATTTTTTATATTTTTCCCCTAACAGATTGGTTGGTTTTTCAACTGAATTGTACAGGTTATAGGTCACATTAAAGGCGGGAAAAGTTTTGAAATGATTTATTGTGGTCTCATTTTTTTTATATCACCAAAACCTGGCATTTTAACAGGGGTATGTACACTTTTTATATCCACTGTATGTGATGCCCCAACACTGGCCCAGTAATCAAGGTGCCTCAATCCTCACCACTGGCAACAGTGGGGAATGTACACACTGGCAGGATGACAAGTACACACACAGTAAAGTGCAATTTCTTTTAAGATCACACAGAGACCACAGTCAGTCTGGGGCTGGTTTCTCCCTCTTTCTCCAGATCCCCAATAAGACTCCCCACTAGCACAGCTATAGAGCAGAGTCAATAGCCAGGGTTCGAAGCCACGTCCTCCAAAACTCTCTGTCCAACCAGTGCTTTGTGCCCCTGCCCACGTAGTTGACACAAGCACACTACTGGAGATTTGTTTTACACACACACACACACACACACACACACACACACACACACACACACACACACACACACACACATACATACATACATACACATATACATACACACACATACACACACACACACATACACACACACACACACACACACACACACACACACACACACACACACCTGGGAAAAGCTGGCACAGGTTTACAAGCTATGCCCCATTCTGCCTAGACTGTAAAGTAGTTATCACTGCCACCAGAACCCCTTATCAGCTATTTTAAGGCCCTTAAAGTGTGTCCAATCCTAGTGTGTAATGTTACTATTAATCCAAATGGTAGTCTGACCACTAGCAAGGTCCATTAGGAGTGGCCTGCACAGTGGCACCAAATAAATATGCAAGTACTCTCAGAGCTTAAACAAGTCTCAGAAATATCAGCCACAAAGATAGGTTTAAATATGTTTAAATACTCAGTAAATCACCACAGTAAATACTTAAAACAACATTGCAAGACATTCTCAAATAAATACAGAAAACATCTAAACTAATCTTTACTGTCTTTCTAACTATATCTAAAATAATTACTATACCTAGAAACAAACTATTACAGCAAGTAAGTATGGTTAATGGATCTTCTAACTGATGTTGCTGTCAGGTCAAAGAAAATACAGAATGCCCAATCACACTCAGAGTTCTTAAATCAATATCAAATATTACTGCTGGGATACTTGCACCATGACATCATTTTTTGTCACCTGACTTCAGTTCCTAGGCTCAAAAACAATCATTGCTAGAAACAGCTAGCATTTAACATCTCCCTGCAAAAATACATAACATTCATATGTTTGGAGACCCTGGAAGTCATAAAATTAGAAGTTATGTACCTACCATAACGTTCCATGTTAGTTGTCTTCTCTACAACTTTCTTGCTTGATGGGTTCGAGCCATCCTCGGCTCCGACTGCACTTGCTTTAGCTCGAGAACTCCTTTTACCAGCTCGAGGCAACCCTATATCCCATGATGCAAGGCGGAACTACCTCAGATCTCGTTTGGCAGCTAACTGACCCTGCTAAAGACTATCCTAATATAATTAGGAAGCATGGTTCCTAAAAAGAAGTCTCATAACAATGCTCCAGAGGAAGCAATCTAATAGAAACTCTCCAAGATCTGTCCAGGCCAGGAGGAGGGAGAAAGAAAGAAGTGAGAAGACAACTAACATGGAAATGTTATGGTAGGTACATAACTTCTAAATGTTGTTGTCAATCTCGCCTTCATTCTTGCTGGATGGGACCGCCCCTAGCACCTGTATCCCGGTGGCTCAATGGAACAGACTCTTGAGAACTGTGGAACCAAAACTGGCCCTATCTCTGGAGGCCAAATCCAACTTGTAATGAGACACAAAGGTATGAGGCGTGGCCCAAGTAGCTGCACAAATAGTGTCAATGGGAAGTCTATCCTGAAAGGCCAAAGTGGATAGACTCCTGGTTAATGTGCTTTTGGCTTAGAAGATAGTTGTTTGCCCCTTAGAGAGTACACATAGGAAATGGTGGAAGTCAACCATCTAGATAAGGTCACTTTTAGAAACTGGAAGACCTAACCTGTTTTCTGCATAGGAGACAAACAATTGGTCTGATTTTCTAATTTGTTTAGTCCTATGCAAGTAGTACCTGAGCTGACAATGAACATCCAAAAAATGCAGCTTCTGTTCAGCTCTGTCAGAATAGTTAGGAAAGAAAACTGGTAGATCAATAGATTGGTTAATATTGGTTTGAGATACAACCTTGGGAAGAAAGGAAGGGTTAGTTCTAAGCGAAACCCTATCCTTATGAAAAACCAGATAAGGAGAACGAATACAGAGGGCCTGAATCTCAGAAACCCTTCTTGCAGAAGTAACAGCCAGCAAAAATATAGTTTTCCATGTCAACTTTAAAGAACACATAGCAGACGGTTCGAAAGGAGGTAGAATTAGGGATGCCAACATTAAGTTTAGATCCCATTGCGGAGGAGGATGTTTCACAGGCGGTTTTAGGAGAAAAACTCCTCTTAAAAAGGCCTTGCATAACCTATGAGACATGATGTTATTGTCATGCAAGCCAACATGATACTTGGAAATAGCAGCCAGTTGAACTTTGACTGTAGATGACGAAGATCCTGAATGAAAAACCTCCGCCAGGAAATCCAAAACAGAATGTACAGGAGCGGTAAAAGGAATGTACAGGAGCGGTAAAAGGATCAATATTTCTGGCGTTTGCCCAAATCGAAAAAACGTCGCCACTTGCTAGCATAAATAGTTCTAGTGGACGACTTTAAAGAAGACACTAAAATGTCTCTGACTGAGTCAGAAATCATTGGTAGCCTGGCTAGGGAAGGAAGTGGAGCAACCAAGCAGTGAGGTTGAGAGAATGAATGGCCCCGGTGCTGCTGACCACTGGTGGATCAAAAGATCCGAACTGGGTCCAGATGCCAGGGCTGCACCAGAAGATGATGATGTAGAGACGGAAACCAAATTTGTCGAGGCCAATATGGGAGCAATGAGGATCAATTTGGCTCTCAAACGGTGGCTTTCTGAATGACTTGTGGAATCAATGGAAAGGGAGGAAAAGTATAAAGAAGTCCCCGAGCCAATCCTGGGTTAGAGAGTCTCCAATGGTTGGCCTGGAAGGGGAAAAAGTGTGAAGTAATCTGGGCACTTGCTGTTTTGAGGGGTAGCTTAAAGATCGCAACAAGGGGTGCCCCACTTCAGAAAAATCTGATCCACTACAGATTGATTGAGAGACCACCATGAGGCATCAGAATAGATCTGCTTAGCCTGTCCGGCCAATAGGTTGGACCTGCCGGGATGTGCGCTGCTATCAGAAACCGCTGAGAAGAGATCGCCCATTGCCAAAGTCTGAGAGCTGACATAAGGATAGGACCTGGTTCCGCCCTGTTTGTTGATGTACCAGACCACGGACATGTTGTCCGCCTGTACTGCAATAGTCCCCGTGGGAAGAAAGTCGCCGAGGGCTTGCAACGCCAAAAGCACTGCTCTCATCTCCAGGACATTTATGTGCAGGTGGTATTCTATGGGTTGCCACGCCCGTGGACCATCCTGCCCTGATAATGCCCCCACCCAATCAGGGAGGCATCCGTGGTGACTGTGGCAACTGGAGGAGGGGAACAAAGGGTCGGCCCTGATGAAGAAGAGGGAAGATATCCACTATCGCAGATGAGCCCTGCACCCACTGTGTTACCAAGATTTCGCGTCTCATGGGCAGATCGTGGTACGACCACTGCGTGAATAACATCCACTGCAGGAGACGCATGTGGAAGCGAGCCAGTGGAAGAAGAACAATGGCCGCAGTCATTAGGCCTAGAACTTTCAAGACCAACCTGGCTTTGATCTTGTTGCTTAGTAACAGAAGCTGAACAAATTTCTGGATGTCCAGAATCTTTGATCTGTTAGCCTGGCTAACATTTTGACGGGTATTTAACTCTGCCTATAAAGGTGATAGATTGGCAAGGCAGCAGAGAGGATTTTTCGAAATTTACCGAAATTCCTAGTCTCTTGCAAAGCTGTAGGGTGTAGTCTCTGGACCGAAGAAGCTGATGCTTGAGGTGGCGGAGAGGAGCCAGTCATCCAAATAAGGAAACACCTGGAATCCTCGACGCCTCAGGTGAGCTGTGACCACTGCCATGCATTTGGTGAACACTCTGGGGGCTGAAGTGAGGCCAAAGGGCAGTGCTCTGAATTGGTAATGACTGGCTCCCAGCCGAAAGCGGAGAAACCTTCTGAGCCGCCTGTGAATCTTTATGTGATAGTACGCATCTTGAAGGTCTATAGAGCACATCCAGTTGTCCTTGCCCAGAAAGGGCAGAATGGATTGCAGCGCGACCATCCGGAATCTTGCCTTTTGACAGACTTGTTTAGTCTGCTTAGGTCTAGTATTGGTCTCCACCTCCGCCCAAAAAGAATCTTGAGTAGAAGCCGGATCCTACTTGGTCTGCCGCACTGTCTGGATGGCTCTTTTTCCAGGAGTTTTGAAACTTCCTGTCTTGCCAAATCCTTTGACCGGTGAGATGTCTGGAAGGGATTGTAGAGGCACGGAAACCTTCAAGGGAATTTGTAACCCTCGGATATGATCGACTGTACCCACTTCTCTTGGGATAGGGATTGCCAGGCTACTGGGTACAGCGAAGTCTTCCCGACTGCCTCCAAGGGTGGACAGTCGGCAACACCTCAGGGATGCTGAAAGGGCTTCAGGAAGAGACTCCTGTTGCCCTGGTTCTGAGGACCCCCTGCCTCTAGGGCGGCGATTATTGTTACCCCTCTGCTCTTAAACTGACCACGGTGTCCGGGTGTAGCTCCTGGGCCTTACGGAACCACATCTTCCCCTTCTGACCCTTGGGGTATGGTCTAGAAGGAGTGGAAAACTGACTCAACGGCAGAAAGAGTTTTACCGCCCTGCTCACATCTGGTCAAAGTATCTCACCTGAGGCCCAACAAAGCCCGAACTGTCAAAGGTGTTGGTGAAGGACGCCTTAAAGGGGTCCGCGAAATTACACAGCCGCATCCAGGCTTGGCGCCTAAGAGCAACCCCTGTGCCTGCGCCCTGTTACCGGCCAATCGCTGCATAAGATATGAGCCGCATAGAGGAGTTATAGGATATGGAATTCAGGATAGCAAGCTGTGAGGCAATCTTTTCCTGAGCCCCAGCAGCAGAAGGATCCTGACAACTTCTCCCAGTTCCTTGAGAATATCTCGCTGAAGCCTGGTGAAGTGACAAGGTAATTCAGCTTAACGCATAGCAAAGGTCGCTGAAGAAAACATCCGCTTCCATACCTGTCCATGGTCCTAGAATCCTTATTAGGAGGATGGACAGGCACTGAAGGATCCGCCAGTTCCTTCTTAGTGGCCGCCACCACCACCATAGCATCCACAGAGACACCTTTGGACAAGAACTGTTTATCCTAAGGGGCCGTGATGAACTTGGATGGTCTCCTGGGGACAGGTTCCACAGAATCTGAGGCTTCACGCCTCCCGAGCCACTACCTGCATGGGTGGGACGAAAGGCGGAGACACCCAGGAGGTGGAGGGTCGGGATCCAAAAGCCTCCAGGTATACAGACTCATCCTCGAGGGGTCAATGGAGGGCCAATTCTCTGTTTGAGGAGCTCAAGGATTTCCCCGTCTGTATTGAGTCCATAGGCCTTGAATGCACTTGCCCATCATGTGTGCCCCCCAACCGAGGTCTGAGGCATCTGTCGTGATGGTTTGGTTGACATTTGGAGAAGGGCAGTCCTGTGTTTGATTGACAGGCCCGAGCCCACCATAAGAACTCTTGCTTCAGGCATGGGATCATTGGAATTTTGGTTTCTAGGCTGTGCTTGTGTTGAGACCCCAAATTCTTTAGGTACCACTGTAGCTTTCTCATATGCAGCCTGGCATGAGGGACCAGTATTATGCAGGATGCCATGAAGCCTAGAGCTTGTAGCACTTTTTCTTGCAGTTAGATGGCTCTGCTTTGTTAATGCCAAGAAGTAGAGAGGAAGTTGCTCTTTCTTTTCTGTGGTTAGAAATGCCATTTGTTTTGATGTGTCCAATTCTGCACCCAGAAAGGTTATTCTTTGGGATGGAGTCAACCTTGACTTTTTTGTATTGACTGTATATCCCAGGGCTTGCAGCAGGTAGATGACTCTTTGTAAGTCTCCTGTTAGTTTGTTTTTGTTGTCCGCTTGTATCAGGCAGTTGTCCAGGTAGGGATAGATTTGAATTCCCTGAAGTCTGCAATGAGCGATTACTGATGCCAGGCATTTCGTTAACACTCTGGGCGCAGTAGATAAGCCAAAGGGCAATGCTGAGAATTGATAATGCTCTGATCCTGCAAGAAATCTGAAGTATCTTCTGCAAATTGGCCTTATGGGGACGTGCAGGTATGCCTCCTTGAGATCTAGAGTTACCAGCCAAGACTCCTTGCCCAGCATGGGAAGAAGCTGCTGTAGGGTCAGCATTTTGAATTTTGGAACAATGAGGAATGTGTTTAAAGTGGACAGGTCTAGAATAGGCCTCCATTTGTTTTCCTTTCTTGGTACCAGGAAGAGCCTGGAGTAAAATCCCTTTCCTTGCTCGGTAAATGGTACCTTTTCCACAGCTCTCATTCTTAATAATTGAGATATTTGTTTTAGAGCTTCTGTCCTTTGAGAAGGTGGTAGGTTTGGCATTCCTCTTTTTCCTGGTAGTGTATGGAAATGGAACCTGTAACATTTGTCTATAGTCTGCAAAATCCATTTTTCTTTTGTAATGCAGTGCCAGTTTTTGAAAATAATGTTAGCTTTCCCTAAGGGTGCTTCTAGTTGTTCCCTGGTAGCGGGGCCAGCCAAGTCACTGTGATTGAGTTGTTGTAGTGGTGGTGGCTGTATCGTGCCTCGCTGGTTGTTACCCTGCCACTGGCCCCTGTAGGCACCCCTGGATTGGTTTCTGCCTCTAGAGCCTATTCCTGCCTCTTTGTGTCTTAGAGGAGTCTGAAAGGACCAATTCTTGGAGGGGCCCGTTCCTGCTAAACCTTGAGGTTGAACTTGTAAGAAATCTTTGACTGTTTGCACAGATTTTGCTTTCTCTTCCATCTTCTTTAGTACCTGCTGTGCAGGGCACCAAATAAATTGACCTTGTCCATAGGTGCATCCAAAGCTTAGATTTGACATGGTCTGGTAATGCCTGTTCTTTCAACCATGCATGCCTCCTGATAACTGTGCCAGTCATGGCTGATCTAAAGGAAGCCTCCAGTGCATCATAGCCACATTTTAAAGAATGGTTACTAACCTGCTGTATGTTATGTAATATTTCTTGAATATACTTTTTATCAAAAGATTCTTCAGAGGACAGCTTTTTAGTCAACTGGTCAAGCATAAACTCTTGATATTGAATCATATGAAATTGGCAGTTCAAAGCTCTAGCTGACAAAGTAGCAGAGGTGTAAACTTTTTTACCCCATCTCTAAGGACCTGGATTCCCTTTCAGAGGGAGGGGGTTTTAAAAAAGTAGCTGCTACAGCTTTAGGGCCCTGGGAGATAGTCTCTGGATCTGCAAAAGGAGCCTTATATAAGTGGTGATGAGTGTCCGGGACCCTGTAGTACCTATCGGGCTTAGCAGGGGCTGGAGGTAAAGTATCAGGAGCAGTGCAAGCATCATTAAATGCATCATCAACAACAGATAGAAATGGAGGTATAGCTAAGGGGCCCATGCTGTGGCAATGAGAAAGGTCCTAAGCCTTTTCTAG
Organism: Protopterus annectens; assembly: GCF_019279795.1. Taxonomy (NCBI): domain Eukaryota; kingdom Metazoa; phylum Chordata; order Ceratodontiformes; family Protopteridae; genus Protopterus; species Protopterus annectens. Next base: position 1,843,745,466 of record NC_056726.1, on the reverse strand, counting down.
AATCTGAGAAATCTTGGCCCTGCCACTGAAATTGTTCCCTCATAGCATGCAAGGTTTCCCCAAAGGAAAATTCCTCAGGAGGAGAGGCTGAGGATGGACCACCATAGCATCCACAGAGACACCTTTGGACAAGAACTGTTTATCCGAAGGGGCCGTGATGAACTTGGATGGTCTCCTGGGGACAGGTTCCACAGAATCTGGAGCCCCACGCCTTCGAGCCACTACCTGCATGAGTGGGTCGAAGGCGGAGACACCCAGGAGGTGGAGGGTCGGGATCCAAAGCCTCCAGGTATACAGACTCATCCTCGGAGGGGTCAATGGAGGGCCAATTCCCCTCTGTTTGAGGAGCTCAAGGATGTCTGAAAAGGAGACATCCTCAGAGGGGACCGTGGGGAACCCTCCGACTCATCTAAGTCGGTATCAGATGTAGTAGACTCAGGGAGTCTGTGTGTTTCCTCTTACATGTCCTCTTCCGAGGGGGTTCCCCTGCAGGATCAGGAGAAACCTCGGAAGAGGAGGAAATTCCCAGTGGGGAAACCTGGGGCGATGGATCCCTGGGCCTGAGAGCAAGAGGCTGGCAAGAGGCATCTGCAGGCACTGATGAGGAGGAGCTAGAGGGATAGACCGCTGACCAGGCTCAGAGGCCAGGACACACCTCATCACCTCAAAGGCTCCTCTCCCCGGGAGACCGGAACACACCCGCTCCAAGAAACGGAATGGTCGGCTCCAAGGAGAGAGAAGGCTCGAGGTCGATGTCGGCGCCGAGCTTACCAAGCCGAAGCCCGAGAGGGAGAGCGGGTCGGACAAGGGTCCGATGCCACTAGCCCCTCGGAGCCGACAGTGGAAACCCGACGACCGGATCCCTCCAAGGAAGGTCTCAAGGAGGAGATCGGAGTCGAAGACGACGGAGCGAAGGATGTATCGGCTCGCATCGAAACAGTCGCTGTCCCAAGAAGCTCCGCCCGAACTCTGGTGTGGAGTCGGAGGAGGAATCTCAAGAATCGGGGCTATAGCCGAAATCTGTTGAGACGGGCTATGGAGCATTTGGGCCAGTGCCTGAGACTTCAACAGCCTGCTTACCACCCTCTCCAAATCGTGGTCAGACAGCCTGGAAGATCTCGAAGATCGGTTCCGATGGCTCCGCTCCGACAAAAGAGGAGACCCCGGAGCCGAGTGAATACTTAGTATAGAAGGGGACCGGATCTCTTACGGGTCGAAGCCATCGGCGAAGTCCCTTGAACCGCAGGTAGAGCCGAGGAGCTCTCGCCTGCGATGCTGGATAAAGTGTCGGCTCCAGCCGCAGCCGACAAGGCCACAGTAGTCAGGGTATCGGAGCCGGTCGGCACCGAACCCACTACTCTAACAGAAGAAGTATCGACTCCAGCCGGAGCCGATATCGGCTCCAACGGAGCCGGAGCCACCGGAGGAGGATTGGACACTGTAGCCTGAACCTTCGGTGGCTTAAGAGGTTTTCCTGCCCCTGACTTAGGAGGAGAACCTTCAGGTTTAAGTAAACCTCGGAGGATTAGTTTGTTCCTCCTTTCCTGCAGGACTCTCTGGCTAAAAGCATGGCACAACGCACAGGAGTCCTGCAGGTGCAAAGGCCCCAGGCAATAAACACAAGAAGTGTGACCGTCTGTCAGAGACATTTTCTGACAGCACTGGTCACACTTCTTGAAGCCTGAGACCTTGCCTTCTTTTGACATCCTAGAAGGGAAACACAAACAGTCCCCACAAACACACCAATTAATTCCTTACACAGACACACAGGAAGGGAATAACTTGGGAACTAGGCCTGACTAAAACTTTAAACAGAAAACTATTTATAAAAGTTTAAAAGGAAGGGAATAGGGTGGGCTGTAACCAAGTACAGGCTAAACTAACACTAAGGGAAAAAATAAACCCCTAACTAAACTTTTTCTTCTTTTACAAGAAAAAACTTACCTCAGCTGGCAAAGGAGACCTCTTTCGCTAAGCGGCAAACGAGATCTGGGGTAGTTCCACCTTGCATCATGGGATATAGGGTTGCCTCGAGCTGGTAAAAGGAGTTCTCGAGCTAAAGCAAGTGTCGAGTCGGAGCCGAGGATCGGCTCCGAACCCATCCAGCAAGAATGAAGGCGAGATTGACAACTTAACATCAATAAAACATTTCTACATCTCAAGCCTAGTAATTATCACTCTTTCAAGGCAACACAGGGAGTCCATTACTGTAGAAATCATTTCTCCTGTTTTCTCCTGTTGACTGAAACTGAAAGATAACATTTCCTGTTTATGGCCCAGCAATAAAGTACTTCAATCTCAGCTATTCTTAAGTTTTGCTAGTTCATCTCCTGTTAAAATACATACACCTAAACAATTACAATAGTGTATAAAAATATCTCTTTAGCATACGTCTATATAATATGACATACAGTTCTAATACATTTGAAATACAAGCATATGAATCATGTTACTATTCACAAATGACACATAACCATTTACAAAATTCCAGACAGCTATGCTGACAATATTTCCTTTTGTGACATAAGCCACCAAGGAAGCATCCCTAAACTATAAAGCACCTAACAAAAGAAGTAATCATTATTTGAAGAACACAAAAAAGGGAACAGATCATCAAAAATTCTTAGAGAGAGATATGGTAAAGGTAACACAATAACAAAATAGATCAGGATTTATCATAGACTATCGCCAATTATAAATATGCACACAAGAAACTTAGAAGGCATACAGATAAATATAAAGGAAAAGTACAAGACAAACAATTCACTAAAGACTCAAAAAGGTTTTAGAATGAAGTTGGAAAAAAATCAAAAGGAACAGTATCGGTGTATTTTGGATAATTATTTACGAAAAGTATGTTGACCATAACAAAGATGCAGAATGGATACAGTTACAAGAAGCAGTAAGAAGCTCTAATACAGAAGATAAGAAATGGGATGAAACCTCAGTCAAAGAAACTGAGACAAAATTAGAAAATGCCTCTAACTAGAAATTGTCAAGCCTAAATGAAGTATCCAACTTTTAGCTAAAAGTATTAACATCTCTGCATAAAGATTTAGCCCAGAGTAAAAATTACTTCTATGTATATCTTCAAAAGATGGCAACCTACTTAACAACAGAAAAAGCATACTTCTCAAGAATGAGATAGCTACTGTATAAAATGACAAAAATAGGCCCAAAGAGTACTATCTGATGGCAAAAACAACTGTAGCAAGAATCAAAATAAGAATAATGGCATCAAATATCCGGGCTTCAGGTAAAAAAAAAAAACACTTTGTTGTAAGAAAAAAGTAAGTGCCATTATTCTTATTTTGATTCTTGCATGAGACAGTTACTACTGCCTGCCAAAAAGGCAATTACTAGAAATTGGAAAACAAAATCTAAACTAACTGTATTTGAAATACTAAATATTGTAAAACGGACAAAAGAACTGGAAGTGGGATCTTCAGAAAAGGGAAAGAGCAAATTACATGGAAATAAATGGATTTTTTGGGAACAATACATGGAGAATAATGTTCAGTAGGAAAAGTGAAGTTTATGGGAAGGCAGGAATTGAGCGATTTTTTATATCATGCTTGAGTGAGTTGCTATAAAGAAAGTACATATGTAATGATTAATGTATGTACATGAAAAAAAGTTTCATTTTCTTTTCTATTAATGTTTCTGTGCCTATGTTTTAAGCAATAATTTTCTTTTCTAGTAATGTTTCTGTGCCTATGTTTTAAGCAATAATTTAATAAAAGTGATTAAACAAAGAATGAGCCAGCAAGTCATTTAAAGAACTGCAGACAACATGCCTTCTGGCAATAAATAAATTGTATTTCTGAAAATGATGCAAACAGTGAATAGTCATTTAGAAAAAAATAAACAGATCCTGGCAATAAATAAAAAGGTACCAAAAAGCAAGTCATAGGAAACGAGCAATTATCTGTTAAATAAAGCTATAACAGAGGGGCAGAATCTAAGTATGGCATGGCTAGATTACAAAAAAAGCACCCCACACTCAAGGATTGAATGCTTAGAGATGTACAAGAAATACCATACATTGATCAATTGCTTTGCACAGACTATGAAACAGTGGCAAACATCTTTGCAGCAGAATCATGATAAAGGGCAAATTCATAACACATGGATAGAAATCCAAATGTAATATTCTACACCGATTCTTTGTTGACACTGTTTTCTCTTTCCCTTAAAGGATAACAGGATATCTCAACATTCCAGCAACTTTTCTCCCTATTGCATGATCCTGCTTTACAAAATGTGCAGTACAGCTTTAAAAAACTATATCAACTGTTTTTCTCCCAAAGCACAAGTCCCTTCTGTACTGTTTTGCTTTCGCTTTTAAAAACGAGTTATCACAATGTGGAAGAGGCTGCTGCTGCTCTCTTAAATCCTGACATCAAGACTACTACAAATCAGCAGTAGTTGTCTGTAAGATCCCGCCCTCAATCTTACATCAGCACTACCATCTTTGCATGCAAATTTATTTATTTTACCGTGAAATTCCAACTGGACACAGGTCCTTTTTCAGTGGAGGCCTGGGGAGAAAAGCTCCACAGAACAATAAATGAGTAGCAAAGTACACGAAGAACAAGTGAATATACATACAACAGCAAATAACACATACTGCAGCAAACATTAGATAAACATACAATATAAAACATAGTAATGAATATACCAATATCTCGCTAGAGGCTAGGAATAAAGGTAGGATGTATATACAGATAGTACTAAGCTCAAATGGATACGGTTCTAAACTCATAAACCTAAGTCTTATACACAAATATCGCACTAAACTCAAACAGATAAAAAGCAGATGCACCACACAAAGGTCGAACAAGCTAGACAGGCTAATGGGATGGAAGGGGAAGATAAAGGAGTGAGAGACAAGACTGAGTAGTATACGTGGTAGTGAGAGGAAGCTAGGTGTAAGTCAGTTGGATATGTATTTGAAGTTGAGATGAAGTGAGGTAGTTAAGCATGTTATAACGGGTCTGAGAGATTGAGTGAAGAGGGAAGGGGAGGGTAAAGGGTGAGCCAGAGCCTGCAGTGGAAGGACTGCAATTAAAAAAATAAGCAACAACCCACCCCTATTCTGATGTCCAAGCTCTGTTGTCCATCTCCCACCTGTAAGCAGTTAAAAGCAGCAACAAGTTGGTTGCAACTCCCTTTTGTTGCTACTGTATCGGATTCCCATGAGTTACATTCTATGGAAGGATTACTTGTAAACCTAGCAATCTATCAATCCTAAGCTAGTTTCTCCTTCTGCATTCCGTTAATTTGTTTGAAAAGGAGAGTTTTAAAAACTCTTCTTGTTCTTTTTCATTTATCCTATCTTTAATTCAGTTAAATGGTCGTTCCACTGGCTCTTAACTGCACTGATGTTTGCAGAATGACTCTAGTATTCAATCATGTATCTGGACCTTTTTTCCATCAGTTGTGTTTTCTGACAAATCTGTGGCAAACATGTAACTGCTGCATTTCGAAAATGCTGATTTTTGTTTATATTCACACTGTATTGCCTTCGGTAATTGCAAGCTAATGCAACACTTAATAATCTAGCAAGTTTGTAAGTTAGCTAGGGGAATATATTCGGTGTCCGTGCTGTTGGGTGTTTTTGTACAGACCTCTTGGTCTACGAGGTTTATATGTTCATTTGTCTGGTTGGCTGTTTTATATATTTTTTACTGTGTGCCGCTTGCATGCTGCTGGTTTACTCCAACCATGTACTTCACTGTACATTTCTCAATTCCATTTGAGTTATTTTTTCTTTTGAAAAAGGAAATGCAGAAACGCAAAAAAAGCACATGGTGCGAGTTTACCATGCATATAACAGAATGCTGTAGTATGTCTGGCAAAGAAATGCATTCAGTCAGTGCATTCTATCAAGGAATTCAGTGCTTACAGTCACCAGAACGGTAATTATGCTTGTAGTAAGCTGTTAGCTGTTCCTGCTCATACTTCTAAACTGTACTGATCGCAGCAGAATGGTTTCTTATACGAGTCCAGTTGTAGCCTGTTTGATTATTTGCATTTTAGAGGTCAGTCATCAAGCGATTGAAGTCGTAAACAGGATGGACAGTTTAGTTTCACACTGCATGGCCGTTGTTGACTGAATGGCAATGCAAAACCTCATATTCTATGCAGTCTAAATATTGATTTGTAGAAAGTGGTGTTATTGAGGATGGTTTTTGCACATATTATTCCCTGGTGTTCTCTCTATGTCTTGGTCAAGAGGTTTAGTTGTGTTATTTTTTTTTTTTTTTGTATCTGCTATATATATATATTTTTTTTTGTTATTGCTGTACAACTCTGTGATGCCGGTCAACTCGGTTTGTGCACATATTACTACCTACTGCTCCCTCGATGTCTTGCTCAAGTGGTTTACTGTCATATGTTTTGTATGTACTCTTCATTTATTTTTTTATTATTACTGTACAACTCCCACCTAGAGATGGATCCAGCAGTAGGTGACTTAGGTAGTCGCATAGGACACTGTCACCAGGGAGGAGGGCCCATTCTAGCCAGGAGGCTTAAACATTTATTTTAATAATTTCTGAAAAAAATAAATAAACAAAACAACTTCTTACTGTGCAGTGGCTGCATCTTCTCCTTTAAGGAGAACCACTTGTGCGCCACACTCATGCCACTGCGGAAGTAAACTCAGTCAACCCCACTGTGCTGATCTGTTATGAGAAAAGGTAAGAGTTTGTGCATGTGTGTATAATTTAAACAGTGTGCATTTGTAAGCACTTTAAAATAGACAAAGTGTGTGTGAACGTGTGTATGTAACAAACTATTCTTTCCGTTTTTATAGCCAAGAGAAAGTGTGTGTGTGTGTGTGTGTGTGTGTGTGTGTGTGTGTGTGTGTGTGTGTGTGTGTGTGTGTGCGCAATTTAAACAAGTGGTTCCATTCTGTATGTGAAAGGGAGAGTGTGTAAGTACTTTAAACTAGTGTGTGTGTGTGTGTGTGTGTGTGTGTGTGTGTGTGTGTGTGTGTGTGTGTGTTTGTGTTTGTGTAGAGAGAAAGTGGGTGTATGTAAATTAAGCTAACCATTCCGTTTCTGTACAAAAAAACGTGAGTGTGTGTATGCTGTTCTATTCGTATGAGGGATAAAGTGCGTTGTGTGTTGCTCTATGAAAGAAGGGTGTGTGTGTGTGTATGCGCAAAATGTTAGCTAGCCATTCCCTGTATGAGAGAAGTGGGTGTTGCTGTGCAAGAGACCAGGTGGGGGTATGTGCGTGTTGCTGCACAAGAATAGGGTTACAGGTGTCCCACTTTGAGAGGGACAGTCCCTCTTTGGGCAGCTGTGTCCTGCAAAAAAATTGTTCAAATGGCAAATGTCCTGAGATTTTAGGACAAAATTATTTCCTATATTTTATGTAATAGTTGTATAAAACAGTTATTCTATATTTGAAACACCTAAATGTTATAAGAAACAGAATAAGCAACTAAAATGCTACAAAATAAGCAGCTTTTATTTAGGCAAAAAAGTGAAGTTTTGTCCTTTGTACTGGCCGTGGGTATGTTTCGACCTACAAAATCTGACGTTTGTACCAAAAATGTCCCACTTTGGGCATTTGAAAAGGGGGCAACCCTACGCGAGAAGAGAGAAGGTAAGTCTATGAGGGTATGCGTTTACCATACTACCCAACTGTCCTGATTTAGCCTCATAGTTTAGGTCTGTTTCTCGTTAGATTTTTTTTGTTTTTCTGGTAATTCACGGAGGACTGAAGTCACTAAATAGCCTTCTCAAAAATGCATGCCTACACAAATTCTGTTATTCTAGCAACTGAAAATCTATCCCTATTGTTTGCCATTGCATCCCCATTATTTTAGGCTTTGTCCACATTTCTTGCAGTAAGGGGTTGACACAGTTATGCATATTTCTGAAATGACCAGATTTTTGCCTCATATTTTTGTCCAAATCCTCATAACATGTGTGGCCTTCTGCCAATTCAAAAAGGACTGAAGTCACTAAATTACATATCACTTTCAGATGACATATCCTTTCAGAAAATGGATGCTAAACAAAGCATGTTCTGTGCGGCAAGTGCAGTGGTAGGTCAGTGTTTGATACCGTTTGATACATTTGTTAAGCAAGTAAAACCATTGATCACAAATGCCCCTTTTCATGGCTGATGTTGTAGCATTAATTACAGCTTGGATTTCCAGAGCAGGAGAAGGAAGTAATCAAACCCTGCACGTTGGGCTACAAGGAGGCAGCTCATTAATAGTTGAGAACTGTAGCCCACTCCTTATAATATCCTTTTAATAAAATTCTGAGGAATACAGAGAACCAGTAACATTACTCAGAAAACAGAATATTTTGTTAATTCAGAATATTATCTTTCTGGGTACAACAACTAATTTCTCTAATTATAAAAATGTCAACAGTTCAGCTGCATCTGCACCAAAATAAGGGCACATTTGCGAGCTTCATTTAGCCAGCATTTCTTAAAAACTTCTCTCTGGGGACTTCCATCAATAAATGTGGTTGCAGGACTTTAAAAAGGCCTGCAAACCCCTATACACTTCTCAAAGTAATTTTTGAGATGGATGAGATTCTGTGGCAGAAAGAGATGTTTCAAGCTATTTAAACTATCAAACATGTCCTTGGACCTAGCATAATTATAATTGCAGTGTATTGTGCAATTTAATGCATGTAAACTCTGGGGTTGGAATTAGACATTGGATTTTGATGTTTACTATTGGCCTTTTTCCTCTTGACTCTCTAGAAAATGTATCTCACGGTAGTAAGAGATTGACAGTTTTATTTTAATCTTTTTGGTAACTTTCACTCGCATTTATTCTGCTGACTGTACTTTCGGTGACTTTTGTTTTAATTTAGTGTACCCCTCTTATTTTTATAAGCTGACAGAGGCGGTTCCAACTGACTGGTATAATCTTAAACTCCTTTCACATACACCAAGGATGAATTGCTATACATGAAAATTTTTACATTTAATTTGTTTTTCACGGTGGGGCATTTATTACAACGTCACACTGAACACAACTCCTAAAGTTGCAGGCAACTGGGGGAAAAAGTGAATTTAATGGCCTAACCACTGTGCCCATTATTGTGCCAGAGTGGGTCTTGAAGAGCAGGTTAGACTCTATGGAACTCTCAGGTGCTTGGACTGTATTACTGCAGCAATTGGATGTTTATCTGGAGTTACTAAAATAAAAGGCCTACATTTTGCTACCTTTTGGAAGATTATGAAAAAGACTTGTTCATAAGTAGATGCAAGAACTTTGGTCTACTAAACTTTTGGCAGCCTAATCATTCCATTGGTTACTACTTGCTTAACCTGTTCATAAGAACAGAGTGAGCGAGGTCAGGGTTATATTTACTGATCGCCATCCACTCTTCAATGTTATTTTTAAGAAAGTTAAATAGCTGCTTTATTTGACTGGGAGAAGAAGTTTGTTGCACTGACCAGCTGTTTTGTTGTTTTAAGTTTATACGTGAGACAGTTGTAAAATGAGATGTCATTTTGTAAAATGTTTGTAAATCTGGTCTGTGGACAGAGCCACTCAGTGGAGGATATACCATCAGACTAAAGCGTAATCACGGAGGGTTGCATGCTGTTTGACATAGAGAAACACAAGTTCAATAACTTGCCTGTGTGACACTCCTGCAGTGAAGATGCCGGTTCACTTTCATCACAAATTTAGACTTTAAAGTTCATGTGGGAGAAAATTACTGAACCAAGATTAGACTTGAAAATGAACACTTCTGTTTTCCTAGGTGATGTATCGTGACCTTTACTGACATTGCACAGCTTTTGAGAGTGAACATATGTCTATCTGCCAGCCTTGCTGTAATGCCAGTATTTTGTCAGTCACTGTGTACATTGCTGTGGGTTCATTACAATTTGTAAAACCATGCTGAGTGTTAAAAAAGTTGTGTTTATTCAAATAGTTGACTCTAGATATTTTTTCCATACTTTTGTGAGACAATGAAATTGGAAATGTCTACAGTTCTGGGTGCAGTGGCAGACTACTTTGGGAGGGGGTGGCCAGGGATGTTTATGACTGAGGAAGGACTGTATTACTGGTCAGGGAGAGCTTGAAATGGTTTAGTTAGTGGATGAGCAGCAATATGAGGGAAAGAATGGTCACTGTTGTATTACTTAAGGTGAGCTTTATCTAGCTTTTCCAAATGTTCCCATATCTTTTCTGACTGCCTTAAACTAAAATTTGGTTGAAGCAAAAGGGAGTGGGATGGGTTTGACGGTGTGGCAGATATGAAAGGGGTATTGTCATTGGGTAATGCTGTGGGGATGGGTGAAGCACTAATGCATTTTAGATTCCTTTCTGCAAGATCCATCCATTATGGGAAGTAACCAGACTTATTAGTGTCAGAATCCCCTAGATCCTTTGAATTTTTTTCACCCCATATACCAGGCATCCCCAGGCTAGGCGAGAGTCTTGTGACCACCTTGTTTCCTTCCAGGGTACATTTTCACCCATTCATTCCTTTCATGGCAAGAGTCTGGCAGCAGACTAACTACTATACACCCCTAGGAACAGCCACCCCCAGCATAGCACTTCAGGTGCTTATGACCTTAGCAAACATGCATGCGCACATTGGTGCATGCCTACAGGCCATAACTTTCCGTGTGTGTGTAACACATAATGGTCCAGATAATTGTTACCCATGTGGTGAGCTAGTGCTACTTCCCTTCCCCAGTATACTGGAGAGCCATCAGCAGCTGCTCACTCTGCTTCTCCCCTGCCAGAGCCCACAGTTGCCAGAGTCACTAGCTCAACCCTGTTTCCTGAATGCTAGTAAGGGCTTTATCCTTTACCATTGAGCTTAGTAAAAATACAGCATCACTTCACAACTGTTTAGGTTGTGATGCCATCTCAGTTAGCTTTGCTTGTAGTATGATCATTTGTCCCTTTGGCTTTTAATTTTGCAACTTGTACTGTGGTTGAAGAATTCTTGATTAAATGTGGATGTTCATCTAATTCCATAGCATCCAGGCTTTAATTGCTGGCCTTTAGAAGGGATTTGAGTTTCAGTGTAATTTTGGCCTATTGTCTTTTACAGTGTGAAGAGTTTGTCCAAGATGGGTTTAATGAGGAAGTAAAACATGTCAAAGACATTCATTGGGTTTTTACATCACTACAAATGGGAACAGTAGATATCTCATACCAGATCTTGTTTCATTTCAGGGAATGATTTATGGCTACTATCACAGGAGGTGTTTGGGGGATTTCACTAAATCTGTGAGGTATATGAGCTTTTAAGCAAGTCTAAGACACTGCCTTTGTAACACATGGGTTGGGTCTGATAGGTTCATAGGTAGGTACTAGGCTATCTGCCCGAAGGCATTTATAAGCCTAGCCAGAATGTCTTGGCTTTCGCCACCCCCTTAGATTACTTCCCTGTGCCTCTGTCCAGCAGAGCCACTGAAGTGATCCCCGAGGTAAACTTTCTGTTTCCCATCCACTCGTCAAGATTTCTTTTGAAGAGGTGTTAGCGAGGAACTCAGCCTAATGTAGACTGGGATCTTGTTCCAAAGCATGGGAAGTCTCTGGGACAAGAATCTATCCCTCCAGCACATCCTATTTATTGTTGTGGTGAGGTTTAGATCCCTAGAGTGTGTGGCTCGCGGGGATAAGGTTTTCTTTAGGTGGAGCATGTCCATCAATTCTGGGTTGGACATGGCCTTGTATATCAGGCAGAGATCACCGCTGAGTTGGCGGCATGCAACAGAGTACAGCTGTAATTTCTTCAGTCGAGCTGCATAGGGTATCTGTTTGAGGCCAGTGATCCTCTTGGTGAGGTACTTTTGTGGTCTTTCCAGATGTTGCAGGTGTCTTGTAAGGTACATCCCAAATGGGGCATTGTACTCTATGATGGATCTGATGAGTAGAGGGGCACAATGACCTCTTTTGATCTGGATGCGAACCCTTTTGTGATTAGGTGGGCCACGTAGAAGGTTTTTCTAACCACTTTGGCAATGTGATTATCAAAGGTGAGATTACTATCTACTTGGGTCCCCAGATCCCTTATTACGTCTTCCGTATTTAGGGGACTACCACCTATGTGGTAGTTTGTGGGTACTTTGTTTTTTCCAAAGGGCACTTTTTGGCATTTAGCTTGAGGCCATGATTTTGACACCAGGTATCCATCTCAGTGAGACCCTTTGGAGGATGTCTGTGTCAGCCAGAGAGTCAATTATAGCCCCTAGTTTGCAGTCATCTGTGAACTTGGTCAGTCATAGTCCTCCTGTGCTTGCCTGTACCTCTGAGAAGTATATGCCAAACAGGACGGGTCCTAGGACTGAGCCCTGGGGAACTCCACTTGTAACCGATTTAGAGTCGGACCTAGCTCCCGCAACTCTCACCATGTGGGTTCTGTCAGTGAGCCAGTTGGCAACCCATCTTGTGACGTAGGGGTTTATATGTTCAGGCTGGTGAGCTTGTCTATAATACCAGAATGGGGAACGGTGTCGAAGGCCTTTGCGAGGTCTAGGTAGGCTGTGTGGACCACCTTTTCCTCATCTATAGCCTTGGTAACTGTCTCAAAGAAGTCCACCAGGTTTAGGAGGCATGTTCTGCCCTTAAAGAAAAACTGGGTAGGGTCCAGTGTTTGGAGGTTCCCAATGTCTCTGTTAATGAGTTCCATGATGATGCGCTCCATAGCCTTGCAGACCAAGCTAGTCAGGCTTATAGGACTATAGTTCCCGGGGTCTGTTGTGGCTCCACCTTTATGGAGCAGAATAACCACTGCTGTGCGCCACTTTATGGGTATGTAGCCTGTGGAGAGGCTGAGTTTGAACAGTGTGTTTAGGTGAGGGGTTAGTTAGTCTTTGAGCTCATGTAGGTCGCAGCCTGGGACACCATCCGGTCCCATTGATGCTGTGTTTTTGGCATTGGAGAGGGCTGTTTTAACCTGAGTGTCTGTGATTTCAGGGACTCTACATTCTTCTGGTATGGTTATGGGTCCTCTTGGGGGTGAGAGGGGGGTGAAATTTGTCCTAAACCTGTCTGCCAGGATGTTGCCGATATCGGTCGGTTCAGTGTATTTTGTACCATTCTCCACGAACTCAGAGCAGATCTGAGCAATGCCACTTAGATTCTTGACATAGCTAAAGAATGCCTTGTGGTTATCTTTGGAGTCCTTGGCAATTTTTCTTTCAAAGCTCGCCTTGGATGATTTTATGAGGGATCGTAGTTTCATGCTGATACTGATCAGGGATGTCCTCCCTTCTTGGGATTTTACTCTTTTCTTTTTTTTTTGGCCTTCTCAAATCAACTCTCTATATTAAGTAGAGTGAACACTAGACTCAGAATATGATCTCACTGTACTCGACTAAGTGAGCAAATGAGATGGACCCAGGAGGAGTGTTCTAATACAGACGTACAGGAAGGGCGGGCAATTCCAGAGCCAGCAACACTAACTGCAGAGAGACACAAGAGGACACTGTTCAGAAACACACAATTAGGAAACAGAAAAAATGAAAATACAGTACTTTTAAAACTGCAAGTTTGTACTTAACAGAATATTAAATGCATTACTACAAGTTTCACTTAGCTTCAGCTTCTAATGTAGATGTTTGTAGCCAAGCAAGTCTCTCAGCAGTTGAGCATAAAATGATTTCTCAAACTTTATGGCTAGCACTTAAAGTACAGAGGAATCCCTCTAGGCTATTAAATATCAGGTAACAAAGAAGTGATAACATCACCCCCTCTATAGCAAACAGACACAGAGCACACTGTTCAGAAACACACAATTAGAAAACAGAAAAAATGAAAATACAGTACTTGCAAGTTTGTACTTAACAGAATATTAAATGCACTACTGCAAGTTTCACTTAGCTTCAGCTTCTAATGCAGATGTTTGTAGCTAAACAAGTCTCCGGTATCTAAATTAGGTTATGCTAAATTAGGAAAAGGTTTAACTTGGAACTTCTTGGGTTTCTGAAAATCAGTATTAGTTTTTCATTATCTTGATTTGATTATTTTCAGTTTTTTTAAGATGTTAAGAATAATTATTTAAAAACAGGATGGGAGGGGGGATCTATGTAGGTCCCAGTACCTCAGTGTGATTGCTTTCGGTACTGTAGACCCGTGTCCATTCTGTTAAGCAATGTGAGATTTACAGTTTTGTGGTTCTTCCTTAGTAAAAACAGAGCACCTAACCTACTTTTTGTCCGCGACTGTTTATAAGGAAAATATGGGAATTATTTATGTATGGGTGAGTATGTCAATAATGCCTAAGTCTGGGGATAGTGTCATACAGTTTTGTTTGCTCTGGGCTGGGTGTATGCAGACATCTCCCCTCGCCCAGGGCTTTAGTGACTGTTTCGAAGTCCATCAGTTTTACCAGGCACGATCGCCCTTTCGCCAAACCAAACAGAGTATGGCCAAGTGTTTGGTGATTACCCGTATCAGTGTTGATAAGGTCCATGTTGATTCGCTTCATGGCCTTGCAGGTAAGGCTAGTCAGGGTAATAAATCTGTAGCTCCCAGGGTCAAGCGGAAGTACCACCATTGTGCAAGGGGATAACGGTGGCCGTTTCACATTCAGCTGTAACAAAGCTGGAGCTTAGACTAATATTGAACAGAGTACCCAATGGTGTCACTTGGTGGAAACTCGTCTTCCCAGCCAGTATACCGAAACAGTTCATGACAGTGTCCTGGGTCCAACAGATGTCAGCCGATGGAGTCACTGGCAATCTGTGAAATTTGTAAAGGGTCGAGAGTTGCAGATGTTGACTCAATGTGGAAGTGGCATAAAACATTAGTTTCAAGTCTTGTGTGTCAGTAATTTCGGTGTCTCGCTTAGCAGTGAGTGCACTGAAACTAGCTGCCTGTGCATGACCCAGACAACCCTAAACAGTGGCAGACGATGGTCCCCTGGCCTATTATCATACTGCATCTGAACACATGTACAACAGGGTTGCTTTATTGATAGAAATGGAGTACTCACCCTGCCAAGGGATATGATGGACTGGGATGCAGGAAGTGAGTAGTTTTTGCTTATTGTGCATTTCGACATGGGGCACCATTAGGATATGGTCACACACTGGGGCAGTAGGAGTTTTCAGGTAAAGCAATCTCAAAAAATAGATTCAGCGATCAGAGAAGTTCTACAGCCATGTGACAAATTACTGTGAGCAATCAGAGGTGGCCCTACTGTAAGATGTAAATGCCCAAAGACCATATGCTTCTAATCTCTTATATTTGGAATAATGGTTAGTTCTGTAATCAAAATTTGGACCGGTCCATCCACAAGAGTTTCATCAAGTGATGTACTGGTGATTTCAGTAACATCATGATACCTCTGTCTTAATTTCTATTTTCAGATACATGTTAAATTAGTAATTGAGGTCCATTAAAAATGTTAGGTTTACAGTCCTGTTGTCTTGAGTATTTTAGCTAAACATGAAAGCCCTGAGAATGTGACTAGAAAGATGTGGAAAACAGTGTGTTTCTAAATACTATGAAACATCCATCTATATTCCATGATAGGCGGTCATGGTGCAGCAAAGATAAAAGTGTCCCACCGTCAGAAATAAAAGGAAAAAATAGGAAACAGTGGATGAGTAAAGTCCCCTGCTGTAAGCCGTCAATCAAGGCAACAACAGCTCAAATTACCTTTAGCACTTTGACAGCTAGGGAGGTGAAGGCGTGAAGGGGGAGGGGAGCTGAGCTAAAGAACTACAACTCGGGCATTACAAAAGAGTGCAAGTTAAGATCTCTGTAACAAAGCAGTAAAAAGCACTTAAAAAGTCTGTTTTGTGGCTTTATCTGTGTTTGTTTTTTTAAGTAGTAATTGAACAGCAGGATATCGTAGTTGAAACTGACTGCCTGAAAGACACCAGTGTATGCATGTAAAATCAATGCAGTCACAGCAGCTTTTGAACAAAAAAGCCTGTGTGATGTCATGTGTTAAACACAAACACTGCATTGTGGGATACGTGCAGGACTAGGAATAATTCAAAATCTCTTCAAGATGCAAGTCCCCATCTGGTCAGATTCTGAAATTACATATAAAAATATTTAAAAACCTGCAAATAGACCCAGAGTTGTGTTAAATACTGGAAACATCAAAACAAGATGAAATAAACATGTTTTTTTTTATTCTGTGGGTGCGGATCTCCTTTAACCCGGGGTTGTCCAAACCGCAGCCCGCAGGACTGCATGTGGCCCTCAACAGCTAGTAATGCAGCCCCCAAATCTCATAACGATGTTAAGTACAGTTTGCAATCACTGCAACTGTACTTAACATAGTTATGTGATTTGATAAGGCTGCGTGGCAATTCAGACTACAGTAGCACTTATCTGGAATGGGGGGGTAGAATCTGGCAGGCACTAGGACCCAAGACTGTGAAGTCAGCAGCCTGTCGCATATGCGACACAGCTGCTACTTAGTCCTCTTAGTGTTCCATTCTCTTCCCACGCTCTAGTTGCGAGGGAGAGAATGAGAACGAGTGGAGAAACAGCAATCAGGTTAATTACTTCTCACTTTTCACATGCATCCTTGTCCAGAACATTTCTTTCGTCCATATCTAGCAATCCAACTGTGTAAGATTTTGTTTTTTAGCGATAAGTATTTTTTTTTAATTCGTTAGCTGCTAATGATTAGTGATCACATTTTAAATATTTGCCTTTTTTTCCTTGTGAAATGCAAAGTTGTGAAAAATGGACCGAGAAAATGGCGAGCATGGCTGAGTAGGTCAAAACGGATATTTTCTTGTCCCAGAACAGTAGGTGGTTTATTTTCATTCATATGATAAATGTGAGGGGAAGTGTCCAGCCACAAAGTCAGAGGCTTTTTAAGGCTACAAAAAATCCATGCTTAGAAGAATCTTACCAGTAAGAGTCCATGTTGCATTCAAAGTGCTTTGGACTATTGCTATCCAAAAGCCATGCTTTTGTGTGACAGCAGCTTGTATTGTTGAATGTAATTGGGTACTTGGGGGGGGGGTTTCTTTATTGGTGCAATTTCAGTGCTAGTGCATACATGGGGCAAAGTACTGGAGGGGTCGTTGGGGGGAAAAGTTTTATTTTGATGTCATTTACTTGCTTGTGCACACATGGCCAAACCACTGGACAGATCATTTGGGCTAGTCTGCTTCATTTCAGTGTCATTTAAGTACTCTTGCATACATAGGCAAACTATTGGTGGGGTCACTGAGGGAAATGATTCATTTTGGTATCATTTTAATCGCTCGTGCCTACATTGGCAAACTACTGTTGTGAGTGTAAAGCTTATTAACCGTACATCCCTGTATTTCTTTAGATATGACCAGTATTGTCAATGAATGTCTTGGCTGCTAGCGGCCAATTTTTGATTCCCCATTAGTTGTTTTGTGTATAAATGAATGGCAGGACAGAGAAGTATGCATGTGTAAGACGTTTTACTTAACTGTTAAACATTTTACTGATTGAGGAAGTGATCATGCAGAGATGAGCTCCATCACATTATCATACTGTAGGGTAGAAAAAAAACACAAATGTGCAGCATATTTGTGGGTATTTTTCTGTCTGTTGATTCTGCTAAGTCTCCTTATTTATTGTTTTTTTTTCTTGCTTCTTTTCAATTTATTCTGTGTCTAGGACTAGATGATGGCTGAAAATGATCCAGAGGAACAGTCCACTTAGTTTTTTACTTTTAAAACAGAGTTTGTTGCTGAGTGATTTGCCTTTTTCCTTTCAATACTAGTGTACACATGATGACACTGAGGATGCAATGGGTTGCACAGAAATTACTGTGAAGTGCTAGATTGGTGTCTGTTGTGGAACAGAATAATAACCCTTTTTTAGTTTGCCTGGGCCGCACTGAGTCTCTTCGTCGTGGGGCTGCATACTGAACGGTTTTCACTGCCAGGGACAACCAAAGTCAACCTTGTGGCTCCATTGTATTCAAGCAAGGAAATTAATACAGCTGTATAGAACTGTTGCTGGTTTTTAGGGGTGTTGCAAAATGGTTGCTAATTTATTAATTTTTTTTAGCATGTGTCCAACATTGTTTAAAAAGAAAACAGAGCCTAAAAAAAGAAAACTTCTGGATGAAAAAAGAATGTTCAACAGAAAATGGACAGACTAGTACTATTTTGTCGAGACAAAAAATAAGGCACTGTGCTTAATATGTAGGGAAATTGTGTCCGTTTTCAAAGATTACAATTTGAAAAAACGTTATGTGCAAAAACATGCTGTGAAATTCAATGCATTTCAAGGAATGTTTAGTAAAGACAAAATAGCGGAACTGATAAATAGACTTTCATCTTAACAAAATCTTTTAAAAAGTTACAATGCAAACAGACTGTTGTAAAAGCTAGTTATGTGGTAGCAAATCTGACTGCAAAAAAATCAAAACCATTTACTGATGGCGAGTTTATTAAGTAATAGATGGAAAATGTGGCAGATATAATTTATTCTGATTAAAAAAAAAAATCTAAAATCAGTTTGCCTCACCAGACTATAACCAAGCAAACTGAAGAAATGGGAAAATCTATCAAAACTGATTTGGAGAGTACAGCTGCCAATTTCAAATTTTATGCTTTGGTGATACACAAAAGTACTGATGCTATAGATATGGCTCAACTTGCCATTTTATTAGAGGTACTGACAACAAATATAATGTCACAGAAGAAATGTCTTCTTTGGTGCCACTAAAAGACGCAACTAAATGTTGATTTGTTGGAAGCAGTAAAAATTATGTTACAGAATTTTTCTTTAACCTTTGGCAACATATACGGTATTGTTTCTGATGGCGCACTGGCATTTGTTGGTAAAAATAAAGTGGGGGACTTATAAAATTAATAACAGACGAAGCAGTAGCTACCAGAAACTCAGTTTGATGATCAAGAAAATTTATGTGCAAAAGCTTTAAAAATGGATAATGTCATACAAACTGTCATCAAAACTGTGAATTTCAAAAGATCCAAATGATTGAATCATTGCCAATTCCAGGAGTTCCTTAAACATATGGACGCTTATTCTGGAGATTACATTTACTTTTCTGAAGTACGATGGATAAGTAGGAGTAAAATGCTGAAAAGATTTTATATTTGAGAAACAAAATCAAGTCATTTATGGAATCAAAAGGAAAATCTGTGCTAGAACTTGAAGATGAAAAATGGCTCACAGATTTAATATTTTTGGTGAATTTGACCACTCATTTAAATGAACTAAGTTGATTTTTATCTTGAAGACACATTTATCTGTGCTAGGTTTCAAACCATAACAGCATTTGAGATGAAACTTAAATTATGACAAGCTCAAGTTATGGCAAATACTTTTATGCATTTTGATATGTTGGCTAAACACAGTCCTGTGAACAGCAAAAGAAATATGCAGCCTTGCATTCCATTTTTGATACAGGAATTTCAGAATAGGTTTCAAGACTTCTGAAAAAATCATCAATTGTTTGGTATACTTGCAACTCCTTTTTCAGTCGACATACATACATTACCTACGAATTTTCAAATGGAATGTATAGAACTGCAATCAGACATTCACCTCAAAGAAAAAAATGATAGTGTCTTTACTAGACTTTTGTAAGACCTACCTTACCAGAGAAAAAAATCTCTCTCTTCACAATCATGCCTTATTAATGTCATCACTAGTTGGCAGTATGTACATCTGTGAACAAATATTTTCAAGGATGAAGCACTTGAAGAGCAAAAATAGATCAAAAATTTCTGACTAGCACCTTGAGAAGAATTGCAACCACTTTTATCGAACCAGACATTGATGTATTAGTTTCACAGAAACAAGGTCAAATATCCCACTAGTGACAACAGACCTACTGCAATGGAATTGCAAACAGAAGAATAACTATCAATGAAAACAAAAGAAATACACCACCAACTGCCAATGATTAAAATGGCTGATTGTAGTCGCCTACTACAGGTTTGTTTATTACTGGCTGAACAGACATCGCAATTAAAAATATGGCTACTTGAACATGCATTTTGGACAGACATATGGACATTAAGGACATGGCAAAAGGCATGGACATCTTTAAGAAACCAGCAAAATCAAGAGGTATGATCTCTTAAAAATGGAAGGGTTCCATATCTGTTTATCTGAAAAAAAAATATTAACCAAGTTGTTAGAGCTAACTGTTAATCGAGCATTAGAATTTTAAGGCAACTATTAGGCATTCATTACATGTATTCATTGCTTGAATGCAGCTACAGTAGAGCCAGTATTTCGACTTTGGTTACCTGTGGCAGCGAAACAGTTAACTATATAAGGTATTGTTATATGGCCCCAAGACACTTCCTCTTTACTCAATGCAGCCCTGGCAAGCCAAAAGGTTGGACACCCCAGCCTTAACCCATTAAGCTATTTACTTAACCGACTTGGCTAATGTTGCAGTTTTAGAACAAAGTTTGCTTCTGTAAATTCAAATATCTCATTTGCTTTCTTTTCTGTGGAGTATTTAAAACTGTGTAGCTCATCAGACAAGCTCCAGACAGCACAACTATAAACTTTTAAATTTTTCTCAGATGACATAACACTTATGTTTGGTCTTGATAAAAGTGCAACAATATTTATATCATGAAAGCTGTAGATCCAAGAAAATATCGATCTGGGACAGGAATGTGACAAAGAAACTTGAATGTGGTTGCTGTATATAAATACCTGGGAAAAAGATGAAGGGTTAAAATGTGAACAAATGAGAACAAAGCTTAGAAGGGAAATTTTCAATAGACTAAAGCTAATATAAAAATGGATTTCATGTCTATGAATAAAGTTCAAACTATAAATCAGTTTGCTCTTTCTGTTCAAACTTAGAGCTTTGGTGTGACTTGTGAAGATGTGTGAATGCTGCCAGCCTAGCTAGACAGAATTTTGTAGATAATTCTGTCATTTGTAAATATTAATATAAGCCACAGGTTTGTTCTCGTAAATAAGAACATTGTATTGGATGTTGAACTTGAAGAATGTAACCACACTGCACTCTGCTGGAGGAAACCTGATAAGTTAAGCACTGCATAATTGTTTGATCTCAAAACTCAGAGCCGAGATGTCTGGATGAAGGGATTCTTCCTATTGTTTTGAGACCAGAGTTAAATGAGACCAAAATGAATTGCTAGAATTTATATATATATAATGTCGTTTATTGCTGTGTTTCCTGACCAGGTGCAAGCTAACCAAGAAATGTAAATGTAGAGTTTCTATCAGCCTGGGAGCCAGAGAAGAATGATGTAATCTAAAATGAGTCAGCAGGATGTATTATCAATTTAAAAGACTTTCTCAGAGACAGAAAGCATTTTGCATTTGTCTTGAGAACATCCAACTCACGAGCACTCTGCCTGTGCTCTGTATGTAACTAGGATCTTAAACTTTAGTGTCTCTCTTAGAAAAAGCTAGGAAATAGGAAGATTAGACTAGTTGTTTTCTGTATTGATGTCAGAACTTTTCTACTGTATTATTTTAAGCATTTCTCTGTGATCTCTGAACTCTTAACTAGCACTGTGTAGTAAAAAGTATTGTCTTGTGTTCTTATTACTTATTATTAAATATTTTAAACATTTCAACTGTGGCTGTGTTGTGTAAAGATAATTTAAGCTCTAGAGTACATTGCATGTATATAGTGATACTGGCCAGGCCACTCCAATAAGCCTTAAAAAGTTCTGGTCACACTTACTAACTGGATAATAATATTGCACAGTAATAATTGGACACCCTTTGGTATGGGCCTTTTTAGTAGCTGATAAGTAAGAGTCCTGGTGGCAGTGATTACTACCTTATAGATTGGACAGAAGGGGCACAGCTAGTGAACCTGTGCCAGCCTTCCCCAGGAGTGTCTGTGTGGATGTTTATAAATCATATCTCAAAGTGTGTGTGTGTGTGTGTGTGTGTGTGTGTGTGTGTGTGTGTGTGTGTGTGAGTGTGTGTCAGGTACTTGGGCAGGGACACGAAGCACTGGTTGGACAGAGAGAGTGCTAGGAGGACTTGGCTTGGGACCCTGGCTAAGGACCCCACTCTATAGGTGTACCAGTGGGAAGTCTTGTTGGAGATCTGGACAGAAAGGGAGAAACCAGGCCAGACTGGCTGTGATCTCTGTGTGCTCTTAAGGGAAATTGTACTTTACTGTGTGTTTGTTATCCTTCCCAATGTGGACGCCCCTCACTGGTGTTAGTGTTGAGGAGTGAGGCTCCTTGATTGCTGGGCCAGTGCACGGGCATCACACGACTGATTGGCCTAAGACAGCACTGGATCAGTCTATCAAGAAAAATGCTTTGTGTTCATCAAATAAAGTTTAAAAACAGTGTATGCCAAGATTATATATCCCTCAGTATGCAACAGCATGGATCTCCTTGAATGAAAGCGTCAAAAACAAAAGAAAGAATACAAAGAGGAGGGCCAGAAGAAAAGGAAAGGAAAGAAAAGAAAAATAGAAAGCTCATAATTATAGTGACAGAGAGAACTCCTTGAGCAACCACATTTGATTACGATTTGAAGGAAACGTGAATTTAAGCCAAAAGATGAAAGGCTAATAGCGGTTCAAGAAAGTGGGCTACATACACATTGGTTTGCAAAATACATGGAAAAAGTTGGAGATGCAGACAAATCTAGTTCTATAACACAAACAGAAACAGTTGCAAATCTCACTGCTAGTAGAAGCTACTCATGGCTGAGTGTTTGTATACTGAAAGGCACAGTAACCTAGCAGGTCTATTGCACTAAGATTGGCAAACAGTATGACCTACAAGAATTTGAGAAGCCCTGGAAACATGAACCGCAAAGAATTACTAAAAATTATGATGTTTTGATCACATGGGATTATCCAATACTAATAGAAAAATCAAAGCAAGAAAACCAAATATGGTAGTCAAAGAAAAAAAGACAAGAATCATTAATCATTGAAACAGGTATACCCAACTATTATCATGTGCACTGTACTGAGAGAGACAAAGTCATAAAATGCTAGAATTTGCAAGCAGAAAGTACAGCAATATGGGTTAAAGACACCCAAACAGTTCTGTAAGTTGTAGGAGCAACAGGACTAAAAAATAATTTTCAATTTTCAAGTGTACTTAAATATAATACTAATACATATAACTTTGAATGAAGAAGGCGTCATTTCTTGGTACATTACAAGTGGTGGGAAGATCACTCTTAGTAAACATTAAAGACTGAATACTAATTTCCTGAAAACGAAATTATGCCCGAACTCAGGAATAGGGTTCATTACTGTCACAGTATCAGAAACCCAAAAGATTTGGAGTAATTAAAGTGAAGATATGATCAAGGCTGTTCCTTTCACATGACAGGCATAAAGTCAGCTTTCCAGCATAGCTTACATGAGTTCCAAGACCCTTCCTAGCCTAGATGAGGGTTCTTTCCAGTTTACTGCTTTAAGATTAAAGTTTACAATGACATTGGTCTTCCTCCTCTTTGCCAATCTACTAACCTTACTCTTAAATATATCATCATTTCTTCTGAAATTATCTCCAGTATCATCCATTATAAACCAGCCCTGTTTCCCTTACAGTTTGTTTGTCTTTCGGCTTTTAGGGGTCGCCACAGCAGAACTCCGGTCCGCTAATGATTGGCAGTTGGTTTTTATGGTGTCAAGTTGCCAGCACGTGGTGCCAAATCAGTTCATAATATAATACAATTAATAAAAAATTTCTCAGTTTCTTAATCTGGCATCTTATACACAAACAATTCACATGTATACAGAAGTTTATGCATGACTGCAGTTTATTTTATGCATATCTTAGCTTGCAGTATGTATACATTTTGTTCCTCAATGCACTTCGACTGAATCCTTTGATGTTACCATTCAATCTTACTATGTTATGAATTTTGCTACGTACTCATTTTGTATACAATATTAAAGATCATGATGTATTTTCTACTCTTAGAGCTCAGATCGTGGCTGAAAATGTCACTCGACCAGTCCACTCTACCTAGTGAACAAATGGTAAATATTTAATAAAACAAATTATAACTGGGTGGAATATCATTATTGCAAGCCTTTTTTTCCACTGAATTTTGAGGTCTAAAGTGATGACACACTTAGTTATTAAAGCAAAATAAATGCTTATCTGAATAAGTAGTATTTTCATTTTTCCATTTCACCATTAACTGTATAATTCTATCACCAGAAGCTTTGACCTGTCTTTTTTCTCTCCCTATACTTCAACATGAGAGCCACCACAGGACCCCATGTCCAGCTCTGGGTCTACCGCTCACTCCAATCTACCTCTGAACTATTGCCAATTTTCAGCCAGGGCCAGAGTGGAACATAATGGTATCCTGTGGAGTTGTGCTGATCATTCAGCCGGGGGGGGGGGGTTGTCTATCTTCTGGCCTATCCCAATTACTCCCTGCCACTTACCCCGACAAACTCCATGGGGTTGTGCAATATGCAGACTGTGCCAAACTTCTCAGCAACTTTGATCTCCGAATCAAATTAATAGCACTATACTTGAATCCTGAACAACAATGGGAATCCCAAAATATTTAGTAAATGCACTGCCTGGACTTGACATTGCAGACTAACAGGACACTGTCTGTAGGAGTCTTTCATGGACAATGCAACTACTTTTAATCATGATTACAGTTATTAGGGTTATTTTGCAAACTTTGTTTCACTGTAGCTAACCATCAGCTACTTTCAGGGCCACTCCTTAATTCACCATGTGTACAGACTTGACAACAACTCTGAACTAAAAATGATCCACAATTTTTAAACACCTTTAATTCAATTACCACTTGTGACATAGGCAAATTTACATTTAAATAAAAGTAATCAAACTGTATTAACATGCTCACATTTACAAATTGAGGCTGCCGTAGGTGCATCATCCTCTTGACCAGGAGTGTTTATCTCCTACCTTCCCACCACCGGCCTGCCCAGCAACATCATGTGGGTTAGTTGTACAATGAGCGTCAGAGCTGCACGAGTATCATTTTTCAAGGAACAATGCTGCAGACAAATTTGCTGAAGTGACTTACCACCCTCAACACATTCAAGTCTAAATGCAACATGACTTCACATTTATTTAATCTGGATGAAGCTCTGCAGACCTACATGCTGCAGCAATCTATTTGTTCCAGAGTCATACATCCTAAAAGGTAAATGTAGACACCTGAGAAAATGGTTTATATATTCATATAAACCCAATTGAAGCTGCAGATTTCGTGCTGGCAATGCCTATAGAACAAGTCCCTTTCTCTGCCTACTGAACACATCAAAAAAGATTTTTGTTCCTGTTATAATCATCTAGCTAGCATACCCTAGAACACAGCTTTCCAAACATGGTGATAATGTCATTTTAATGAACCTTCACAGAATGCTTCACAGGTTGAAAGTTAAGAAAAAATAAAAATGAAGATCAAGTTGTATGACTGTGCAGTAGCAAACAGACCACAACATTTCACAATAAACTCCCACTGGACTTCAATTTTCTGGAGATTACTTTCCCAGGATACTGCGATTATCTTCTGAAATGTTTTAACATGAGCAGATGACATATTACAAAATGTAGAAACTATGCTGACGGTAGAATATCCAAATAGATTCTCATGCTTCTGGAAATTAAAACATGCAATGTTTCCAAAAGAAATTTTCCATGACTTGTGCAATGCGTGCTTACATTTAAACTTTTGCAATCCAGAGCATTCCATTAACTGTTATTACATGTATTTGCTGCTGCTTTTCCAGGCACTACCACCCCCACCAAATGCTGGTGAAAGGTCACTTGTGTTTGTGATTTAACCAGTTTTCTGTTAACACAAACATTCTAAACAGTGTGATCTGAAAAAAAATTTTTTGCACATATTCTTCAATATCATTTCTGTTCATTCAGCCTTAACTGTCTGATGAACTCCTCGAGTTATGGATGTCACACCGAATATTACATGCTGTATTGCAACTGTACATGCAGTACCAGAGTGCAGGGTAACTTGCAGAGCTTAGGGACATCATTAAGTTATTTATCCCACATGCCAAAGGCAATCTTTATACCAACACACCTGAGAGGTGTTATAAAATTTACCACTGACTGATCACATCAAATGAACAGACATGAAGAAAATTCTCTGAAACACTGCACATCCTCCCTCACAAGTTACAGTGACTGACCACTACAAGAATTTCTTGCCACCTTCTCCATCGTCTTTCACCTTTCCTTTCTTGAACATCCTTAGGTCATAAGGTCTGCTAAATACCTCCAAGGCACATAAAATACATTAATCGCTCTGGAAGTATACTGTTGATCCAAGATGGATAATGTCAAGAGTGCAAGGCACTCCAATGTCTGGCTGAACTATCACACATCTTCATTTGCACTGACTTTTAACATTCTTTAGCATCATTAGGTTCTACGGACTGCTATAACAGCACCTACACATCTAATAGTTTTAAGGTACATCACAGATGACACACATATAAATGGATTCAATCTTCAGTAAGTATGTCGGTGTTTAAAGTTGGATTATTACATGAAAGCAAAAACCTTTGATGTCTGTCTGTTAAAAGGGACTATATTTGTTCTATACCACTGGCTATTATGTTAACTGAGTGTAGAAGGGATTACTGCTGTAAGGAAAATACCCCTCCCTCAATATCTACTGACATCACACCTCTCAACTTCTTAGAGCACGAAATCTGGACAAAGCCATAAATAATGGGGGGGGGGGGCAAAGCCCCCAAAATAGGGACACTTTTTAAATATTGCTCTTACAAACCTGGAAAGTTGATAGAATAACAGGTTCTGCATTAGCACGGATTTTCTGAAGGATAAAGTCAAACTCAAATGTCTGTCATTATTTTCTGACTTAAACCCCAAGTGATTTGCCAATGATTTGCTAGAAAACCACAATCATGAGAAATTAACCAAAAATATGAGGCAAAAATCTAGACATTCTGCAAATATCTGTACAGTTGAGAGGTATGACTGACCTCATAGGTTTACAGATTCATCAGCTAGTGTACTAAACAATCAGTCTGCAGACTATTAAAGCCTACATAAAAAACCCTACTCAAAAGTTCCCTCTAGCCTAAAGGAACTAAAAAAAAATAAACCAAGGAAGAATTTAAGGCAGCCCATCCTATCATCTTACCCTTTTACTTATTTATTATACTTGAAGTTGGTTAACAGGAAAAGCAAGGGTGGTGCTATGCTTGACACACACACTGGAAGTTTCTTCCAGAGGTGAAGGATATTTGGAAAATGAATCTAGCACACCAACATCTTACTTATCTACTGATGAAGATTTAGTTTCTTTAACTGGGTATTTGATATACCATTTGTTCTGCAAAGGAATAGGAGGCCAAAGAAGGTTGGATCTTTTATGCCTTAAAAGGCTAGACAGAGATCTCCACAGAGGAATCCATAAGGAATTGAGTATAGCGAGAGGGGGATGTCAGCTTGTCCTGGTAACCAACAGTGGATTCCTGGAATTTACCTGTGAAACACATTTATCGTATTTACATTTCTTGTCTGATTGATCTCTACGGGCCAGTGACCTTTTTCATGACAGACCCAAGGTAAAACATTAACCTGGTTAGTTGTTGACCTACCGATTAGCAAAAACAAGCAAGGAATAGTGCAAGGATGTAGGGATAGTGTACAAACATGTCCATACACTCTAACAGATTTACCACTCTGCATGCACAGCAGTGCATCCATTAAAGTCTAATGATGCATCTAAACACCATCCCTATGGTAATATCACCTAGAAATACAGTTTATTAATGTGAGCTGCTGCTTAAAAAACTTCATAAACTTTTTATTAAGCAGCAGCCCACATAAAACAGGAATGACAAAGGAAAAATGCATCATGGGAATTAAGCAGACAAGCGCAGTGATGCATATGCAATCTCTGGAGAACACTTGTTCATGCCTGTATACGCACTGCAGTATATGCTAAATTACATACAGCAATGCGTTTTGCACCCTTGGTCTCGCAATATATTTGGGCAGTTGTTTAATAAAAAGCTTCAAACTTTTTTTTAAGCCGCAGTCCAAACAAATTTACAAAATCTCTGATGATGTCAAGGTAGACCAACTGGAGTGAATACCAAAGTGTTGGCTTTCTGTAGTTTAACAGATATGTTTAGGGCATTGTGGAGTGGGTCTATTAAACCCTATGGACACATCCCCTCACTATCCTTAAAGTGGCATCACCAAGACATACAGTTAATGTATGTGATTAAAGTTTGGGAAATGTGTTATTAAGAAATTGGCCACATTAATTAGGGAAGTTAGGGGAGAAAATGCATTGTGTCACATAATCACATGCTAGAATACAAAAGGTAAATTACAAATGTGAACAAACTATTTTGCCTTCCTTAGGAAGATAGTTCCCACTTGAAGTGCAAACTTCAAACTAATCATGCCCAGTGTCTTTTTTCTGAAAAACATTCACAGTAAACTATTCTAGTCTCCGTTTACCTAGGTTCTGCTACAGACCATGTTGTCTTTCAGTGAACGGCTTCTGTCCTACATCTTCACAAACATGTTCTCTAAAATTGTACACAACACTCTAAATGCAAAATGGTCATTAAATGGGATCTTAATGTACCACTTCCTACTGATGACAGCTCGTCCTTCGTAGCTTAGTATATCATACTTTCTTATCACTCTTTGCAAAGTTTTGTCACCTTTAGGTCACTGTCACTGCCTAACTTTCCTCCATCTGTGTACTACTTGCTTCGATTTTTGGTTTCCTAGGTGTATCATGTTGCATTTTCTTTGGCAATGAATTTAACTCTCAAGCTCTGCATGGTCGCCTTTAGCTATTTCAATGTTCTTTTCAAGTATTCTACTCTTTTTTGCAAATCAATATATATTTAGCCCATCAGCAAAAATAGAATGCTGTTCTTTCAAAACTAAGTGCAATGTCAATTTCACAGAATGTGAAAAGAAACGCTCTGCTAATGATGTTTAACAAATGGTAAAGCATCAGAGGTGACTCTGACTAGTTAATGGGGTATAGTGGCTAAACTAAACATTGTTTCTTCTGTAATGTTTCACTTGAACCAATTCCATAGAATAAGGAAATTTATATTTTGTATAGTTCCATTTCAAATGTCATTTTGTAATGGTAAGTAGTCTATATCCACAATTTTCTCTTTATCCACTGCAGAACAAAAGAGGTTCCCTAATGAATCTGCAGACTCAGCTAGGAAATATTCAGCAGATTTAACTCATTCTCAAGTATAATGAAATGTCTGATAAAGTTAGAGAGAGTCCTACCATTTTTTTTCTACAGTTACCCTTATTAACAGCTCAAAAAGAATAGACCAGACAATATTACATAGCCTGATATTTCTATTTCTGATATGAAACATAACTGTTATTGCTTTGAAACAGGGAATACTTCCAGGATAGGGAGGAGGGTTAATTTCTTGACTGACATGGCACAGATGTTGTTGCGTCTTTCGGCTTTTCCCGGTTAGGGGTCGCCACAGCAGAACTCCGTCCGCTAATGATTGGCAGTAGATTTTTACGTGCCAAGTTGCCAGCTCTGACGCACAACCTTCAACGAAGGTATGCCCATTCACGCAGGTCTCCACACAGAAGACGCTCTAGCTGAGAATCGAACAGGACAACGCGACAACACTACCGCAGCACCACCACCGCAGTCACTGATAATCAGGAGAATAGACATGATTATTATTCAGGCAAGCATCCAGAAAAGGAATAGCTGAATTAATTAAAATCATACTGCATTTTCAGCAGAGGCCTGGGGAGAAACGTTCTAGCAGATAACGTGTACAAATGTCAAGATACAGCATAAATACAGCAGATGGTATAACATAAGCCACTGAAATGCACATTATGGCTGTTCTGTACCTCAAACCATTTAGTAAAGTGTAAACATAATTACTTAGAGTTATTCACAATATTACATTACATAGTACAGAAAAAAAGTGCCAAAGATCCAGGTAGCGCAGACTAAAGCATCAGTACAGGATTATGCTAGAAGAAAAAGGAAAGTACAGTTATCAGTGGAGTAAGTATAATTATGCAGAGATGCTTACTGTGATCTATAGAAGTGGGAATATTTAAAAACTGTGAAGTGTTACTTTTATAAAATGCATTTGTTGAAAGTGGTGCAATGTCTACAGTGAAATGAGGAAGGTAGCAGGACCGTAGTTGCAAAACAGACTTGAAGTGGATTATAAAGGATGAAAACATTCTATTCCCCACTTGAAGAAAAGTATTTGTGTTTCTGAATGGAAAAGGGTCGGAGTTTAACAGGTCATGTAGCTGCAGTAAGCTCAGTTGGAGGGGGGGAGGGTCATACCTCTCAACCATACAGAATTCCTCGGTATTTCTCATTTTGAGAAGTGAAATAATAGGGTGCCATGAATTTCTGAGTGGTCCCTTTAAATCCTGATTTATTTATTTTTTTTATTTTACTTTTATTTTTTTAAGTTACGGCATATATGCTCCACAATGAAAAACTGACTTAAACAACGCACCACCTAACTAACAGAAGACTACCAGATAAGTTGCTGGTAGTTGTTTCTTTGCACACAGGTACATTCTTCAAAGTCGTACATATATATTTTTTATTTTTGAATACCATACTTCATACCAGTGAGGGTCTGATCTGTCTGCAACTGAAACAGCTTTATTTATTGTGTATTATTTTTTCTTATTTGCTAGTTGCTAATATCTTAAAATCAATAGAAACTACTGCTGTGGACTTGGAGTTCACCTAGGCAAAGGAAATCATTTGCAAACGGTAGATCAGAACTTGCGCACACATTCTCTGAGTGCATCTCAAATCTTGCAAAAAATACATGCATCAATCACAAAAGTATAGTAAACAAAATTGGTTTGATCGCTGTGTGTGTGTGTGTGTGTGTGTGTGTGTGTGTGTGTGTGTGTGTGTGTGTGTGTGTGTGTGTGTGTGTTCTAAATTGCATAAGTTGCCACAAATTGAATCCGGATTAGCAAGCACTAACGGTATATTAAAATGTATGCATTGCTGAACATATTTTAGCAAGGCAACAGCAATGATTTCTGGGAGACTGAAATACGTCTTAGATCAGTACGCTAGTACTCTCCAATTCGCCATCACCCATCAATGGACAAGTAATCTTAAAGAAAACACAGTTATCAGAGCCAGTACTGTGCTAGTTTAGCATTTTCCATTAAAATATTTTAAGGTATAACAAATTACAATAAACAGTGTTTTATTACAATATGCCTTAACACACTTCACTAAAGGCACATCTTTACATATCTCAAACTTAGTTTTTCAGCCAGTCATTTGTGCAAAGGTGGGCCTTATTTTTTTTTTTTTTAGTTTTTTTCCTCTACCAATCTAACAGACAGCGATGCCCATTTTTTTTTTTTTTGGTTTTACAAGTTATTAAAACCACTATCTCCACTTTTAACGTTTAAACTTTTGAAGGTGGTGGGTCAGCATTGCATTGACTGATTGATGTGATTATCAAGCCGGTGATGTGACAGCCTTGGTGAACAATGCTTGCAGTTTTAACCAATGAGAAAAAAACAACTTGCTTAAGCAAACAAGTGGATCATTTTTTTTTCTGCTGGGCGCGCAAGGAATTTCAAACATTTTTTTTTTTTTTATAGATAAACGAAATTATAACATTGGATAACAGCCCAGAGGAGTTTTGCTTAATGAAGATTTTGTTCCAGCCAAATATAGGAGTTGGGATACTTTGTTTTGCTTTAAAAGTTGGATAAAGAAATTACATAGATAATGGGGTAGTGAACACGGAAACCTGAAGTAAACTTAAGCTTCTGTAATCCTGTTTTGCTTGCCTTACTGACATTTTTGAGACCACATGGCTTTAAGTGGAAAGGTGGGAATTTAAAATGTAGATCATTGGTAACATGTTTCTGGTGAGCTTCACGCATGACAGTGCATTTGCCATTTGTATGGTTTAACTGAATGTAAAGACTAGCAGAAAAGGTAGAAGCACTGTGCGCATTTTGTCTCTTGTGCTATGCTATGGTAGATCTGTCAAGCATAGATAGCAATTCTAGCTAGCTGTTTTTTCCTTATGGTTTGATGGAGTTACATCCCTATTCTTTGCACTTCTGCGATCACACAGAATCAAATTTACGTATTTCCTTTATGTGCTGTTATACTCTACTCGCCTTGTTGGTAAGGTTTTACAGTAGAGATGTGTGCATGGGTAACAATATATCGCCTTTGTAGCAAGTAAATAACGTCACCTGATTAGCTTTGTACATCATGTGACTGAGGACCTGTGCATGGCTGAGACTTGACATGTTCTCTTGCTTTACTGAATATACAATGTTTATATAAATTGCCACCAATAGCCACTGTATTATCACCCGGATGACCCCATGATGTAAAGTACTCAAGCGTACTTTGTTTGGTGCCATAATTATTTCTGACGTTAGGGAACTTCACTACTTGCTAACCACTTGTTAAGTGGTTTCTTTTGGTTTGTAGTACTTTTCTCTTTGTTATAGATCTTACCCTTTATTTTCATAGTTTGGGAAAAGCATATGCTTAAGAGAAGGGCAAGGGCAACCCAATTAGTTGATTTTTTTAAATGCTGGTACTATTAACTAAGAGCAAATTAACACGTGTTATCTGAAAACTAAATGTTGTAACTGTAGTGACTATTTGCTGATTATAGTCCACTACTTTTTCACCAAAAACAAAGTCTGATTTTTAGGAGGACAGAACAAATGATGGTTGAGCCAAAATTGCAAACAGTTGAGAACATGGTTGGGTTATATGTTTAGGGAAAGTGCCATTCTTTTGTGAGAAAGCTTTGATTTCTGTGGTAGACACCAGTTAGTTACTCCCTTTAAAAGTAGTATAGGTTCTGCATTATGTTGTACTTTTAAAGGGGGGTGGATGCTGCAGTCCAGAGAATGTCCTCTTTGGCTGAGATACCTAGTAACTATGAACCTGTTATCAGTTTGCCATCCATCCATTCCCTATTGTATTATTACTACCTTATTGTTTTTAATGTAACATACGCAATTTATTCCTCAAGGGCAACAGGCACTTTATTTGTAGATGAAACAATGAATATATAAAGTTGTTTGCTAGCAGCAACCTCTACATTAGTTACAGATCTCTTTCATGTGGAATTATTTAGATGACTTTTACTTCTGTGGAGATTGTGCATATTTACTGATACTGGTGGATTGTAGACGTTTGAGTAGACTTTTGGGATGGAAACGTTCTGAATTGGGCAGTTTTGTCATTATTGGTTCATGCATTTTGTTTCATTGTTTACTGGAAAAATGTTCAAAACAATAAATTTAAAATGTGCTCTAACAACTGTGCTGTATTATATGTGGAATATAATTTAATAGAGTCAGGAAGGTGCATCAAAGAACACATGTATGCTTCATGTGCAAGGGGCCTATGATTTGAAAACAGCCCAAAGGTAATCTTTATCCACCACTGGCCAGATGTATTTTCTTTGAATGTGGGTTTCAATGCTGTTTCAATGAATGCGAATTTCAAGGACAGAGACGTTTTAATGCCATGTCTATTTTCATTGCGACACTGTACTGTTTTGTTCAGTGTCTCAGTGTTTGTGCCATAAAATGTAATAACAGTTTTTAAATGAAATCCAAATAATTATTGTAGAAGTAAAACAGTATGCACATTACAGTGTTTATGGCAAATGGGGTGAAATAGCCAAGTAATGGGACACTGGAATGGCTGCAGGGGGGAGGCTCTGTATGGGGGCCCCATTCGACCATGATTTTGTGAGGGGGGAAGGGCGGCAAACTTAAAGACAGCCTCGGGCGGCACAAATTCTAACTACGCCACTAATCAGTAGGCCATGGAGAATGCCTTTTGGAGGTCCTAGCAAACTAAAATATTCTTTTGCTAAGATTAGAATATTGCCTACCATTAAATGCCCTACTATTATCACAAAACCCACATACTGCAAGTCACCAAAAAAAAAAATCCTAAGGTTCATTATCTTCCCCTTTCCTAGTGAACATTATTTCTACACATTTCAACAACAAAAAAAATGGTTATCATTTACTACAGGGACTGGGGCCATATTTTGGTTGTCTGCTTTTTAGTTTGCGTTCTAAAGTTGGCATCCCACAATTCCACTGGAGTGGGTGGGGTTACATAATTATATATGGAAATTTTATGTTAATCAGCGTAGAGATTTGTACCTAATTTTCATGGGCCTTTGTCCACATTTTGATGTTTCCAGGTTGAGAGGTATGGGGGTCTATACAATGGTAAAAGGAGGAGTAACTGGGATAATGATTATAAGGGGAAGAGGCTTGTGTCAGACTAAAGCAGAAAAGGGGGAACAGGACTGGGTTATTTTAACTGGGTCCAATACTATTTACTAAACGGTTACCACGGCATAAACAATTTTGTAATGCTTCCAGCAAAGGAATACATTCAGAAGATCTTTCAAACTGAAGTAAAGCAGTGTCTTGCCTTAATTGTTCAATTAAATTATTTTTTTCTTATTTAAATTGTTTAATCATAGCACTGAATGCACTAAATTCAGTACCATGATTAACTGATACGGAAAATCAACAGTGTGTGTGATCTGCCTTTCTGCTGTTGTAGGCATAATTGAGATAAGGCAGTCCATACAACCAGCCTTGCAGGAATTAAGCAGAATGTAAGTGTAATCAATGCTGTACATGTAAATGAGTATTTGTGATCTGTGGAGAGCTAATGGGGTCTTTAGAATGGCCATTTCCTTTGGCAATCTCAAGAAAATGGACTTGCTACTCACCTACAGATTAGATTAATGGTGAGTGGTTAAGTGCTTAATGGCCTTGACATCACAACATACAAAACTTTACCAAATATAGTCCCAGTAAGAGCTTCTTGAAAGTATTAATGTTCATTAAATTAAGACCACAGCCCCACAGAGCGGCAGTATCTCATAGCAGGTTCTCATTCTCTATTACAGTATGTGAACAAATGTATGGAAGCAAATAACTCAGGAGGAACAAACTCATGCTGGAGTTTGGTCTGCAGGTTAAAGACTGCCTTGTCTTATCAGGGTCTGATAATGGGTATAGGCAAAAAGAAAGGGATATGGGAGTACCATCTGAATGATCAGCTCTGCCAATGTTTTTAGCACAGTCTAGAGAGAGTAGATGCTGTTAAAAAGAGGTAGTTCATATAAAAGTGTATAAAAACATTGCATAACTATAAGAATCAAAGGAGATTGAGAAAGACTGTGAAAGAGAGAATTTAAATGTAAATTACAAAAGAACAATTGGGATAAATATGTAGGATTGTCGGGTATGTAACAATGTTCAGATGTTTTAAGATTTCTGAATGGGAGTGTAAGCAGACAGAGAACTTTTCTTTGGTTATATAGCAAATACTAGAGATATGACTGTGAACAGAAAGAAAACTGGAATATGTTTAAGGGACTGTAACAAGCTAGTAGATTTAAAAACTCTCTACAGAGTACTTTAACAGAAATGTTGGGGGAACATGTCACAGTAACTTATTCCTTTAAGCAGGGATATAGGATCTAAACTGCCACAGGCCTTAAGTTCACTGCTATTTGCTACTGAAATGGAAATTATTATAAAATGCGAGTCAAAATCTAAACCAACAGTAATGGAAGTTTTGAATGTAGTAAATGAGATACTATCAAATCATTATAAGAGACACATTTAGGGGAGTGGGGGTGATCTTTAGAAAAAGAAAAGTGCAAATTTCATAGAAATGAAAGAAGTTTGTGGGAACAATACAAAAAGAATAATGCTCAGGAGGAGGAGGAGTGAGGTTTAAGGGAAAGCAGGAATTGAGCAATTTACCCAGTGTTGAAGAGAATGACAATTATTAAAAGGAAACCACATTTGTGCTGCTCTGGTGGTGCAAAGGGACTGTCAAAGAGGGAGGAGCATTACCATCCCAGGATGGATTAGGTACAGCACATATGTAGGCAAGCTTAG
Source organism: Protopterus annectens (assembly GCF_019279795.1). Taxonomy (NCBI): domain Eukaryota; kingdom Metazoa; phylum Chordata; order Ceratodontiformes; family Protopteridae; genus Protopterus; species Protopterus annectens. The sequence goes on along the minus strand of NC_056726.1, from coordinate 1,843,709,577 downwards.
AAGAGGGAATAAAAGGGTGGAGATATGGCTGAGCATATATGAAGGTGAGGTGATATACTGCACATCTCAAATGTACACCCACCTCTCAGGAAAAGCCATTAGGTCCAAAGGAATGGGGGTTCAGTGGCTAGGTCATAACAAAAAAAAAGCTCCCATGGATGGATGCACAAACATACTAGATACCCAAGGTCTACAACTGGCCCCACCACTAACGGAATAGTCAAAGGGGGAGGCAAGTTGATGTCTGGTCAACTCTGGGAAGACACTGTACCAGGGTACCAGGCAGGTACCATGGAGGAACAAAAAGAGAAACTACATTAGAGTTTGCTTTCTTATTAACGTATGCAAACTTGTATTGCAAATTAGAATATCACAATTTAATAACCATGTTTAAAGTTGCTGAAATTACAGCCAAGAGACTGATTCTCCTGTTAGTCAAATGGCAGCAGCAACTATTTCTGCTAGAGACAAGGGAAATGTGTTGCAAATATCTGTCATAGCTCTCAATGCCCTCAATGCAACAACTTTTGTCACGCAATATCTTCATATGTATTTGCTTCCTGGGTTGTATCCAATGTATTAGAAATGTAGCAATAAAGTGGCACGGCATGGGTGCACAATTTTAAAACGTTGGGTGCTTTTTTTTTTCTTTTTTTTTTTTTAAGAAACCTGCAAACCTGTCTGGGGGTTGGAAAGGACACAACTAGTAAAACATTTCTATTAGGTTTATATGCCAGAGCAAAGAAGAGAACACTGCATGTAATTTTGGTGCAGATCATGGCAAATGGAAATTTACAAGATGCTGGCAGGTGTACTGGAAAATGCCAATTACTTGGATAAGTAAAGTACAGTTTTGTACCTACCATAAATGTAGATGTCCGAGAGGAATGCATCTGCAGTCCTAACAAATGGGTTGTCCTGCCTCAGGCAGCCCTTCGGTCGGCCGGATTCCAAAGTCTGGGTCCGGCCTCGGCTGATGTCGCACTTCACCCGACGTCACTGCTACTGTCGATTGGGTATAAAGGCATCAGCCGACGCCATTTTCCTCAGTGTTTCTTGCCCCAGATGCCAGGTGCCCTCTAGGAAGGCTAAATTTGGATAAATGCAAATGATTCCAAATAGTAGAGAGCAAACAACAAATAAACATGTATGTACATATATACAAACAAATACACCATAATAGATTCCCCCAGCCAGCTACAAGATGGGCAAATACCCTAGGAGTACCACAGAGGGGAAGGAGGGGGTAATCCTGACTGCAGATGCATTCCTCTCGGACATCTACATTTATGGTAGGTACAAAACTGTACTATGTCCTTCAAGGATGCATCTGCAGTCCTAACAAATGGGTAGAATACCATAGCCAAACTGGGGGAGGAGGCACTAAGAAGATTATGGTGTAGTTAAGATCCCTTGCAAAACAGCAGTGGCAAAACCTGCTCGGGATCTGGAGTATAAAGGCAGATTATAATGCTTGGCAAATGTATGCACGGAGCTCCAAGTAGCAGCCTCTAAAATGTCTTTGGTAGCCACTCCTCGTAAGAAAGCTGTAGTAGTGGCTGTAGCCCTTGTGGAGTGAGGTCTGATGTTTTCTGGAGTTGTCTTCCCATGAAAGGAGTAACAAAATCTAATGCAATTTCCTATCCATTTTGAGATTGTCTGTTTTGAAATTGCTTTTCCTTCCATTCCTGCTGCATATGCTACCAGAAGCTGGTCAGGTTTCTATTGCTCTTGGTTCTGTCCAGGTAGTAGCACAATTGTCTGTGTACATCCAAGGTGTGCAGCAGTCTTTCCCCTGTTCTGTGGGTTGGGAAGAATGTTGGTAGGTGGATAGCTTGGTTCAATGATACCCTGGAGACCACCTTTGGCATAAAAGTAGGGTTAGTTCTCAAGGACACTCTATCCTGATGGAAGATAAGGAAGGGCTGTACTGCCATTAATGCCTGTAATTCAGAAACCCTTCTTGCTGAAGTGATTGCAAGCAGGAAAGCAGTTTTCCAAGATAAGAACTGTAATTCTGCTGTTGCTGCTGGTTCAAAAGGAAGTGTTAACTTTTCCAGCACAAAGTTCAGGTCCCATGTAGGCAGAGGTGGCTTCCTTGGAGGCTTTACATTTTTAATTCCTCTCAGAAACTGCCTGAGTAGAGGATGAGAGAAGACTGGAGGAGCCATGTTGTATTCTGCTGAAATTGCTGATGCATGAATCTTGATGGAGGAGTAAGACAGGCCATTGTGGAAAAGTTCTGCTAAATATTCCAGGATGTTAGCTATGTTTGCCAATGATACAGTTTCTCCTTTTGCTGCACTCCAAATGAGGTATCTTTTCCATTTTGCTGAGTAAGTCTTCCTTGTGGAGGGTCTGCGAGCCTCCAGGATAATGTCTTAAACCCTCTGAGATAGTTCTGGGTTATTTTGTTTCATGTAAGATTCCAAGCAGCTAGCTGCAGTGTTTTCAAGTTTGGATGCAGGATCTTGAAGTTGTTCTGTGTTAGCAGCAGAGGAACTAGAGGTAGAGGCCATGCCTGTGTCAGAGACATACTTCTCAGAAGCGGGTACCAATGCTGCCTTAGCCAGTCTGGAGCTATCAGTATGATCCTTGGGTGCTCTTCTTTGATCTTCAGTAGCACTTTGTGCATCAAAGGTAGAGGTGGGAATGCATATGCTGTTAGGTTTTCCCAACTGAAGGCTAGGGAGTCCACCTTCCAAGCAAGTGGGTGGTATGTCCTTGTGCAGAATTTTCTCAATTGGTGGTTGTGTGGGGATGCGAACAGGTCTATTTCTGGTAGCCCCCATTTCTCTGTAATGGTTCTGAAGATGTCCGGATGCAGCATCCATTCGTGGGTATCCGTGGTAGTTCTGCTTAATGTGTCTGCTAATATATTTTCTTTTCCTGGCACGAATAAGGCCTGTAGTTGAATGTTGAGGTTCAGGGCCACATTCCACAGGTCCATTGCCATCCGGCATAGAGGGTATGAATGTGTGCCTCCCTGCTTGTTGATATACCACATAACTGTGGTGTTGTCCGTCCTTATCAGCAAATGATCCTGTTGAAGAAACGGTCTGAATGTCTGAATTGCCTGTTTCACTGCCAGCATCTCTTTTTGATTTATGTGTAGGTTGAGCTGGTCTTGTGTCCATAGGCCTTGTATGCACTTGTCTGCCATGTGTGCCCCCCAGCCGAGGTCCGAGGCGTCCGTGGTGATAGTCTGGCTTGGGTGAGGGCTGTGGAAAGGCAGTCCTTTGTTCAACTGACAGGCCTGAGCCCACCACAGGAATTCCTGTTTCAGGCATGGAATTATTGGGATTTGGGTTTCTAGGCTGTGCTTGTGCTGAGACCATAAATTCCTTAGGTACCATTGCAACTTCCTCATATGCAGTCTGGCATGTGGGATCAATATTATGCAGGATGCCATGTAACCCAGGGCTTGCAGGATTTTCCTTGCTGTAAGCTGGTTCTGCGTTGTTAAAGCCTTGAAGTAGAGTGGCAGTTGCTTTTGCTTTTCTGCTGTGAGAAATGCCATTTGATTTGATGTGTCCAGTTCTGCACCCAAGAATGTGATCCTTTAGGATGGTACCAGCCTTGACTTTTTTATGTTGACTGTGTACCCCAAAGCCTGCAGTAGGTGAATGACCTTTTCCAAATCTTTTGTTAATTTGATCTTGTTGTCCGCTTGTAGCAGGCAGTCGTCCAGGTATGGATAAATTTGAATTCCCTGAAGCCTGCAATGAGCAATTACTGATGCCAGGCATTTCGTGAATACTCTGGGCGCAGTAGATAAGCCAAAGGGCAATGCTGAGAATTGATAATGCTCTGATCCTGCAAGAAATCTGAGGTATCTTCTGCAATCTGGTCGAATAGGGACGTGCAGGTATGCCTCCTTGAGATCTAGAGTCACCAGCCAAGCCTCCTTGTCCAGCATGGGAAGAAGGTGCTGTAGGGTCAGCATTTTGAATTTTGGAACAATGAGATATGTGTTGAGAGCGGACAGGTCGAGAATAGGCCTCCATTGATTTTCTTTTCTTGGCACCAGGAAAAGTCTGGAATAAAATCCTTGCCCTTGTTCCATAGCGGTACCTTTTCTATGGCTCTCATCCTTAGTAAGTGTTTGATTTGTCCTAGAGCGTTTGTCTTTTGGTTTGGTGGTAGGTTTGGCATTCCTCTCTTCCTTGGTAGAGTATGGAAGTGAAACCTGTAACCTTTGTCTATTGTCTGTAAAATCCATTTGTCTCCTGTAATGTAATGCCAGTTTACTGAAAATAAGGCTAGCTTTCCGCCTAAGGGTGCTTCCAGTTGTTCCCTGGTAGGCGGTATCAGAGCCAAGTCACTGTGACTGTCCTGTGGAAGTGGTAGTAGTCGGATCTGCGGGAGTACTTCTCTGGTTCTTAGGCTGCCACTGACATCCCCTGTTGGAACCTCTGGATTGACCTCTGCCTCTTGAGCGCCTATTTCTGCCTCTCTGTGCTCTGGTGTCTGGAAAGGACCAATTCTTCGAAGGCCAATTTCTACTAAACCTAGGAGGCTGGACCTGGAAGAAGTCCTTAACTGTTTGGACAGATTTTGCTTTTTCCTCCACCTTCTTTAATACTTGCTGTGCAGGGGAACCAAACAAACTGTGCTTCTCCATGGGAGCATCTAGGAGCTTTGACTTTACATGGTCTGGTAAGGATTGCTCTTTTAACCATGCATGCCTTCTGATCACTGTACCAGTCATAGCTGATCTAAAGGAAGCCTCCAGTGCATTATAGCCGCATTTCAAGGAATGATTACTGACCTGCTGAGTGTTATGTACCAAATCCTGCAGGGACTTACGGTCTATAGGTTCAGGAGAGGATAGTTCTTTATTTAACTGATCTAACAAAAATTCTTGATACTGAACCATGTGGAATTGACAGTTTAAAGCCCTAGCCGAAAGAGCAGCAGAAGTATAAACTTTTTTACCCCATCTCTCTAATGCTCTAGATTCTCTTTCAGAGGGGAGGGGGCTTTTGGCAGTTGCTACAGCTTTGGGGCCCTGAGAAATAGTTTCTGGATCTGCAATAGGAGCCTTATACAGGTGATAATGTGTGTCCGGGACCCTGTAGTATCTGTCGGGCTTAGCAGGGGCCGGAGGAAGAGAGTCAGGGGCAGTACAAGCATCATTGAATGCATCATCCACAACTGTTAGTACTGGAGGAATGGCTAAAGGCCTATGCTGTGGCAAATGCAAAAAAGGTCCTGAGCCGTTTCCTAGAATCTGAGAAATCCTGGCCCTGCCATTGAAATTGTTCCCTCATAGCATGCAAGGTTTCCCCAAAGAAAATTCCTCAGGAGGAGAGGCAGAAGGAAAGGAGTCTTCTGCGTCAGAATCCTCATATGGAGAATAAGGGCCTTCTGGAGGATTTGAGTTGTCTGAATCATCCGAAGAATAATCTGTAGAAACTGGTTCAGGGGCTCTGCTCTAGGCCTCTTCTCTGGAGGGATGAGAGGCCCTGTCAGGGTGAGGTTGGGATCCCTGATCAAAGAAATGAGATCCTCTGCCAGGCTAAGCATTTGGGAACTAGAGCTAGGCCTGTGTGTGGGGGTTTTAGAAGGCAAGGCCTTAGAAGATTTAGCTGCTTTAGCCCTAGAGAAAGCCTTGATAGACATGGATGCAGGGGGCCTAGCAGCTCCACGTGCAGGAGTGGATATGTCTAAAGGAATAGTATCTGATAAATCCTCGGCGCCTGCTACAGCAGGAGAAATTTCAGTAGCAGATTCAGCCATGCTGTGTGAGGCCTCGACTGCAGGAGGAATGCTTTCGGCCGAAGGAAGAACCGAGGACTCGGTTTCAGCCGAAACCGAGACACTCGCGGTTGGCTTAACCGTGGTTTCGTCCGAAACCGCGGACCGCGAGTGTCAGTCCTTTTCCTTACGCTTTTTAGCTAATTGTGAAGTCGGAGTTTCCGACGGCATTTTGTAAGCAAAAGCGGGACCAAAAAACTCCTCTGCAAACTCCGACCGACGTCTAAGTGTCGGTTGAAGGAAGCACAGGCTAGACAAGCTGCTACGTCGTGGTCTGGGCCTAAGCAAGGAAGGCAGTAAGAGTGGAAATCCTTATGAGGTATTTGTTTCCCACAAGTTAAACAATTATTTACTTTTTCTGACATCGGCTGAGGCAAGAAAGTGTCCCCAACGGGGTACTTAGCTTTTTAGAAGTCTTCGGTAGTAGAAATCTCTGGATCTGACCGACCGGCACTTGCGAACAGCTTCTGCTTCGGGCACCGCGCGGCAAGAAAGACTGAGGAAAATGGCGTCGGCTGATGCCTTTATACCCAATCGACAGTAGCAGTGACGTCGGGTGAAGTGCGACATCAGCCGAGGCCGGACCCAGACTTTGGAATCCGGCCGACCGAAGGGCTGCCTGAGGCAGGACAACCCATTTGTTAGGACTGCAGATGCATCCTTGAAGGACATCACCAGTCTGTGAGTGTTAAGAATGTAGTTGGGAAGTGGGCTAACTGGCTTTAGTTCAAGAATGCAAACAAAAATGAAAAAATTATGGTCCGAAAGTCACAGGATAAAAGTTTCATATGTGGGACCATGACAGTAAAACTATAAACCTTAGGACTCTCTTTGCCATATGGCCTAGAAATATCCTTGCAGGTAAATGGTAGTGTTTTTTTCAACTAAATGAAAGACAAAACCGATCTATCTCTTTCATTTCCCTGCTATAAAACCCACATTTGCGCGGTTTTGTGCACCGTGCAGTGCCAGTTAGCTAGGGTATAACTATTCCCAGCTCCACAAAGTCTACTCTTCAATTTTTCCCTTGGAACTAGACAAACTTTCAACTTAAGCACTCAAACCATTCACTTCTCATGCCGGCACTTGCTCAAAACTCATAGCAAGCACTAATAAACCTTAGCACTAGACCCCCCCCCCCATACTGTAGAGAAGGACAAGGGTCTCTATTCGACCTTACCAGCCAATCAGTAAAACAGTTTACTGTACCTATCCAGGCATATCTAAAGGGCAGTTTCAGGTGTACTCTCCGATCTAACTGGTGAATTTGGGCATTTTGAAGCAATGTTACAATTGCCTCATGTACACAGACGACCTTCTCCTCCTTCCATCAAACACTAACACATGCGAAAGATGCAATTATACAGCCAAATTGGAGGCTAAACTCTCTCAACCCAACAGTGGACCAGGCAGTCAAGAGGAGAAGGGAAATACTTGCATCACACCACCAGTCTCACGTAGACCTATGAAACCAGCACCGGCAAAAAAGTACAGTTTTGTACCCATCATAAATGTAGATGTTCGAGTGTTCACCCTGCTGCAGTCATGCGGTCCCGCAGTCTGCCCAAATTCCAAAGTCTTGGTCTGGCGTCGGTTGCTGTCGCTTCTTCCCTGACGTCAGAGCGCCAGGGGTATATAAGAGGCATCCAACGCCATTTTCTTCAGTTTTTCTTGCCCCAGATGTCAGGTGCCCCTAATAGGTAGGCAAAATATATATATATATATATATATATATATATATATATATATATATACATATATATATATATATATATATATATATATATATATATATATATACATACATATAGCTATATAAAAATAAAGCAAAACCCTTAGGCACAAGCAAATACACCACAGAGGTAGTACAGGATAGAGTGGTAGAGATAAGTTCAGCTAGTTCAGACGGGATGGAGGGAGGGTAACCTGGACTGCAGCAGGGTGAACACTCTAACATCTACATTTATGGCAGGGTACAAAACTGTTCTATGTTCATCGTGTTACCCTGCTGCAGTCATCACACTTGGGTTGAATCCCAAAGCTAAGGATGGGAGGTGGAGTCAAACAGGGTTAGAAGAAGCTAGTAGGCCCTACAAAACTGCAGTGGCAAAACCAGCTCTAGTCTTAGAGTATAGAGGTAAGTGATAGTGTTTGGTGAAGGTGTGCACTGAACTCCAAGTTGCAGCTTCCAGAATATCCTTGGTTGGCACTCCCCCGAGAAAGGCTGCTGATGTAGCTGTAGCCCTGGTGGAGTGGGACCTAATGTTAGCAGGTACTGGTTTCCCATGATGTGTGTAGCAGAAATGTATGCAATGCCCTATCCATTTAGGAATGGTCTGTTTTGAGATAGCTTTTCCTTGTGATTCTGTAGCAAAGGCTACAAAGAGCTGGTCAGTTTTTCTGAAAGCCTTAGTTTTATCCAAGTAGTAACGTAATTGCCTGTGATGTCCAAAGAGTGCAGGAGTCTTTCTCCTTTGTTCTGGGGATTTGGGAAGAAGGTGGGCAAGTGAATGGTTTGGTTTAGGGCCACACTGGATACCACCTTTGGCATAAAGGAAGGGTTAGTTCGTAGAGAGACTCTGTCTTGATGAAAAATGAGGAAAGGTTCCACTGCCATTAGTGCCTGTAGCTCTGAGACTCTTCTAGCTAAGGTTATTGCTAGTAGCAGGGCAGTTTTCCATGAAAGAAATTTTAAATCAGCTGAAAAAGCTGGTTCAAAGGGCGGCAGTGTAAGCTTTTCCAGAACAAAGTTGAGATCCCAAGTAGGTGTTGGAGCTCTCCTTGGCAGTCTTAAGTTCTTAGCCCCTCTGAGGCACCGTCTTAGGAGTGGATGTGAGAATAAAGGAGGATCCGTGCTGTAATGAGCTGAAATTGCTGAGGTGTGGATCTTAATAGATGAAAAGGAAAGTCCTTTGTGTAACATCTCCGTTAAATATTGTAGAACCTGAGGGATGTTTGGATCAAGGGGATTTTGGCCTTTAGCCTGGTTCCAGGTGCAAAATCTTTTCCATTTGTCTGAATAGGTTTTCCTGGTGCTGGGCCTCCTGGCCTCCAGAATGAAATCCATAACAGCTTTGGATAAAGGTGTTGGCTGGCTGTTTAGGTAATTTGCCATGCACTGCCCTGCCATGTGTGCTCCCCAGGCATCTGTTGTCATAGTTTGCCTGGCTGTGGGTAAGGTGAAAGGCTGACCCTTGTTGAGGTGACATGCCTGTGCCCAACATACAAACTCCTGTTGAAGGCAGGGAATGAGTGGTATCATTGTTTCCAAGCTGTGGCTGTGCTGAGTCCATACACTTTTCAGGTACCATTGTAATGTCCTCATATGCAGTTTTGCAAATGGTATTAGTAGTATGCAAGATGCCATGAATCCCAAAGCCTGCAGAATTTTTCTTGCAGGAAGTTGGGTCTTTGTTGTCATTATTTTGAAATATTGAATCAGCTGTCGTTACTTGTCTGGCGTGAGATAAGCCATCTGGGCCATTGTATTCAAGCTGGCACCCAGGAATATTATGTTTTGTGAGAGCACTAGTTTTGATTTCTTTTCGTTTACTGTGTACCCTAGGCAACTTAGAAGGTGTTTGACAAATGCCAGATGCTTTAAAAGAATGTCCTTGCTTTCTGCTTGAATAAGGCAGTCGTCCAGGTATGGGCATAATTGAATTCCTCTTTGTCTGCAGTATGCAATTACTGGTGCCAGGCATTTTGTGAAGACCCTGGGCATAGTAGATAAGCCAAAGGGCAGTGCAGAGAATTGATAATGCTTTGAACCTGCAATGAAGCAGAGGTATCTTCTGCGATTTTGTCTGATAGGGACATGCAGGTATGCCTCCTTGAGGTCCAAAGTGACTAGCCAAGCATTCTTGCCCACCATGGGAAGAAGCTGCTGTAGTGTTAGCATCTTGAATTTTGGTACTGGCAGATAGGTGTTCAGAACTGAAAGATCCAGAATGGGTCTCCATGCTTTGTCCTTTCTTGGGACTAGGAAGAGTCTTGAGTAAAATCCTTGTCCTTGCTCCTGTATAGGTACCTGTTGAATGGCTCTCATGTCCATGAGAGCTGTAATTTGTTTTTGTGCCTCTGCCCATTGATTTGGTGGCAGGTTTGGCATTCCTTTGATCCTTGGTAAGGTATGAAAGTGGAATCTGTATCCTTGAGAGACTATGTTTAGAACCAATTTGTCTTTTGTGATGATGTGCCAGTTGTCTGCAAAAAATGCTAGTTTTCCTCCCAAGGGAGTTGCCAGGAGAGGTTTGCTTGGTAGTTTGAGGATAGAGTCATTGTGTTGGTCTTCTGCTAGCTTGGGGCCTGTCTTCTCCTCCTTTCTGGGTAGCAGTACCCCATTGGCGAGGTTTGTAAGGGCCCTGTGACTGACCTCTGCCCCTTGGGCGTCAGTATTTGCCCCTCTGAGATCTGTCAGAAGCTGGAAAGGACCAGTTTATTGTTGGCCAATTTCTGTTGAAACGAGGGGGTTGTACCTGCAAAAAATCCTTGACCGTTTGCATAGACTTTGCCTTATCCTCCATTTTCTTTAAAACCTCTTCTGTTTTGACACCAAATAATACATCCTGCTGTAAAGGTGCATCCAATAATTTTGCTTTAACATGGTCAGGAAGGGTTTGTTCTTTTAGCCAAGCATGTCTACGTATGACAGAACCAGTAACAGCTGCTCTACAGGAAGCTTCCAATGAATCAAATCCACATTGTAAAGTATGTTTGCCCACCTGTTCAGCTGCATGCAACAGATCCTGCATTTCCTTGAATTCAGACTGTTCCGAATGTGTGCTCATTTTTGCTTTAACTGAGACAGTAGGAATTGCTGATATTTCAACATGTGAAACTGGCAATTTAATGCTCTCATAGCCAGAGTTGCTGAGGTGTAGATTTTATTTCCCCATCTATCTAGGGCTCTGGAATCCCTTTGAGGGCACAGGATTTTTAGCCATAGAAGCTTTAGCTCCCTTAGGACCCTAGGAAATTGTTTCTGGGTCAGCTACAGGGCTTTTATAAAGGAATTTGTGTGAGTCAAGTACTCTGTAGTATCTGTCTGGTTTGGCTGGAGCAGGAGGTAGAGAGTCTGGATTTAAACTAGACTCCAACTAAACATCATCCATAATATCTAAAACAGGAGGGATAGCAAGAGGTCTGTGCTGGGGTAGTAAAAGGAACTCTTGGAGCCTTTTCTTAGAATCCGAGTAATCCTGGCCTTCCCAGTGGAAATGTTCCCTCATGGTATGTAAAGTTTCCCCAAAGGAGTAGTCTTTCAGGGGGAGATGCTGAGGGAACAGAGTCTTCAGCATCAGAGTCTTCATAAGGTGAAAAGGTGTAATCCTGTTCCTCAGAAGAATCTGAGGAGAGTGAAACCTGGTCAGAGGATGCATAATCCTCCTCTTGTCTTGGTCTTTTATCAGGAGGGGGATGGGAACCCCTGACAAGGGTAATCAAATCTTCAGCCATCTTAAGCATCTGTTTCTTAGGCATGGGGCCTTGAACTGTAGACTGATGTTCAGTTTTCTTAGGTTTTAAAGGAGTTTTAAGCTTAGCATAAGATTTAAAGGTGAGTGTAGTCGGTCTGAAGACACCTTCTGCAACCGAAGGTGTTTCCACTGCACCGGTGTCTACTTCTGCTCCAGTGTCGGAAGATGGCTGCGTCAGCCTAGTAGGCTCCGCTTGGGAATCCGCAGCTGTCTGGGGTTCCAGTTCTGCAGTCATCAGGGGCTGCGTAGGCACCTCACTGAAAACCGGAGAACCGGTGACAAGCCCTGCTGAGGCCTCGGAGTCTGGCTTGTTCCTAGGCTGCCTGTCCTTATCCTTGCATTTTTTATGCACAGCGGTCGTCGGCTGCTCGACGGCATGATATAATTAAATTTCCTACCAAAGTAATGCCGTGCAAAGTCAAAACGGCGTTTGATAGTTCGTTTATTAAACCTAGCACAAAACTGGCAACCTGTGACGTCGTGGTCTGGGCCTAGGCAAGGAATACAAAAGGAATGGAAGTCCTTATGAGGTATTTGCTTCCCATAAGAAATGCAATCGTTAACTTTTTCTGACATTGGACTGAGGCAAGAAAATGTTCCCCAACGGGGTACTTACCTTTATTGAAGACTTTGGACTGAAATTCAAATCGAAAATCTCAGGTGTCGGCCGACTGGCACTTGCGAACTGCTTCTGCTTCGGGCACCGCGCAGCAAGAAAGACTGAAGAAAATGGCGTTGGATGCCTCTTGTATATCCCTGGCGCACTGACGTCAGGGAAGAAGCGACAGCAACTGATGCCGGACCAAGACTTTGGAATTTGGGCCGACTGTGGGACCGCCTGACGGCAGGATAACCCAGTGTGATGACTGCAGCAGGGTAACACAATGAACATCACACAAATACACAAAAACATACTCTGAGGTTCTAAATAGAAATCTGCAAAAGCAACAGAGGCCTCCAAAGCAGACATCCAAGCAACCTCCACCCCCCAACACAAACCATGAAACACATACTTCACAAAACCAGTGTGCCACACAATCACAGCCCTTAAGGCAAAATAACATACCCAACACACTAGTAATAGGTGACTCTATAGTCAGGTACACCGACGTCCTACTCACTAGGCTGAACAAGGAGAAGGTTACCGTTAGCTGCCTGTCGGGTGCTGGGATCCGCCACATAACACAAGCACTCAGGTCACTCCAGAACAAGTACAAATACGACTCTGTGATTGTCCATGTTGGTGTGAATGACCTGAGCCGTACCTCCCTGGACTACATGAAAAAAGACATGGAGGAGCTCTCTGATCACATAGCCCAGGCCGGTATGACCCTGAGTAGCATACTGCCCTCACCAAGAATGATACCATTGTACAGAGAAAAAATCATCAATTTCAACAACTGGCTAAGCTTCTGGTGTCATTCAAAGGGGATCCAGTGTCAGTCAGCCTGGGATGACATGCCCGACAAGCCACGCTGCTTCGCTAGAGACAGCTTGCACCTGTCACCCTTAGGCTTTCGAATACCGCCCAAGGCTATTGCCACCCCCATATTGCAAGGCTCAAAAGACAAACCCACTGCTGTAAATAGCACAAGTAACAAAAAACTGAGGGTAATGCTATTCAATGTCAGAAGTCTAAACATCAAAATGCACGCACTCGAGGTGCTCCTCAGTATGGAGAAAAACAATATATGTGCAGTAACAGAAACCTGGTTTAAGGCTCCAGAGAGCACCCCAGCACTGCCAGGCTACAACTCATATCATACATTTCGGCCACAAAACCTGGACTGAAATACAAAAGGCAGGGGAGTATCCATATTCATCACGGATACCCACACCTCCATGTTAGTGGCACAGCACGATGCTTCAGAGATCATCCACGTGCAACTAACAATGGGCAAAACTGCTATTCAAATTATAGCTGGCTACAGATCACCCACCATGTCCCAGGACCCCCACTCTGCATTTCTGGAAACACTGGGAAACAAAGGTCCTACCAAACACCCTGATATTGGGTGATTTCAATTACCCAAACATTAACTGGGAGAACTACTCAAGTACAAACTCCCTTGCCTAACATTTCCTAGAATTTACAAACTCAAATGCCCTGGATCAACCGGTCAACATCCCCACCAGAGGTGACAACATATTGGACCTGGTCATCACCAACATGGGCGACCGGTGTTCCACACTAGAGGTCAACCCGTCGCTGGTTAGATCCGACCATAAACTAATCACTCTGGATATCCACATTCCGCCACCACCCCCAGTCAAAGAAACCACCGTGAAAAACTTTTTAAAAGCAAACTTCACGTTACTTAAGACCGAAGTGGGAAGTTTCAAAGCCACCATGCTAAAGGATAATGCTGTCCAAGCTGAAAAATCCTTTACTAATGCACTCCATGGGCACCTACAAGAATGCATGGATCGTGCTATCCCAAACAAAACCAAGACTCACTCCTCCAAGAAAAGGAAATCAGTCTGGTGGACCCCTGCCATAAACAAGCTATACAATAGGAGGAGGAAACTAGTACAGAAGAGAGTAAAATCCCAAGAAGGGAAGACAGCTCTGATCAATATCAGCAAGAAACTACATTCCCTCATAAAATCATCCAAGGTTAGCTTCGAAATTTAAAATTGCCATGGACTCCAAAGATAACCACAAGGCATTCTTTAGCTATGTCAAGAATCTAAGTGGCAATTCTCAGATCTGCTCAGAGTTAGTGCAGAATTGCACAAAATACACTGAACCGACCGATCTAGCCAACATCTTGGCAGACAGGTTTGGTGCAAACTTCACCCCCCCTCTCCCCCAAAAGGGCCCATAACTATACCAGAAGAATGTAGTGCCCCTGAAATCACAGACACTCAGGTTAAAACAGCCCTCTCCAAAGCCAAAAACACAGCATCAATGGGACCGGATGGTGTCCCAGGCTGCGTCCTATACGAGCTCAAAGATGAACTAACCCTCACCTAAACACACTGTTTAAACTCAGCCTCTCCACAGGCTACGTGCCCACAGAGTGGCACACAGCAATGGTTATTCCACTCCACAAAGGTGGAGCCACAATGGACCCCGGGAACTATCGCCCTATAAGCCTGACTAGCTTGGTCTGCAAAGCTATGGAGCGCATCATCATGGATCTCATTAACAGAGACACTGGAAACCTCCAAACACGGGACCCTACCCAATTCGGCTTTGTTAAGGGCAGATCATGCCTCCTAAACCTGCTGGACTTCTTTGAGACAGTTACCAAGGCTATAGACGAGGGAAAGGTGGTCTACACAGCTTACCTAGACCTAGCAAAGGCCTTCGACACCATTCCCCACTCAGGTATTATAGACAAGCTCACCAGCCTGAACATAAACCCCTATGTCACAAGATGGGTTGCCAACTGGCTCACAGACAGAACCCACATGGTAAGAGTTGCGGGAGCTAGGTCTGACTCTAAACTGGTTACAAGTGGCATTCCCCAGGGCTCAGTCCTAGGACCCCTGCTGTTCGGCATATACTTCTCAAAGGTACAGGCAAGCACAGGAGGAATATGGCTGACCAAGTTTTCAGAAGACTGCAAACTAGGGGCTATAATTGACTCTTCGGCTGACACAGACATCCTCCAAAAGGGTCTCACTGAGACAGATACCTGGTGTCAAAACCATGGCCTCAAGCTAAATGCCAAAAAGTGCATAATCATCCCCTTTGGAAAAAACAAAGTACCCACAAACTACAACATAGGTTGTAGCTCCCTAAATAAGGAAGACATAATAAGGGATCTAGGGACCCAAATAGATAGTAACCTCTCCTTTGATAATCACATTGCCAAAGTGGTTAGTAACCTCTCCTTTGATAATCACATTGCCAAAGTGGTTAGAAAATCCTTCTATGTGGCCCACCTAATCACAAAAGGGTTTGCAACCAGATCGAAAGAGGTCATTGGACCCCTCTATGCATTACTCATCAGACTCATCATAAAATACAATGCTCCATTTGGGATGTACTTTACAAGACACCTGCAACAATTGGAAAGACCACAGAAGTACCTCACCAAGAGGATCACTGGTCTCAAGCAGATGCCCTATGCAGCTCAACTGAAGAAACTCCAGCTGTACTCGGCTGCATACTGCCTACTCAGAGGGATCTCTGCCTGACATACAAGGCCATGTCCAACCCAGAATTGATGGACATGCTCCACCTAAAGAAAACCATATCCCCAAAACCATATCCCCTTGAGCCACACGCTCCAGGGATCTAAACCTCACCACAACAATAAGTAGGACATGCTGGAGAGATAGATTCCTGTCCCAGAGATTTCCCATGATCTGGAACAAGATTCCAATCTACGTTAGGCAGAGCTCCTCACTAACCCTCTTCAAGTGAAACCTTGACGAGTGGATGGGAAACAGAGAGTTTACCCCAGGGATCACTTCAATGGCTCTGCTGGACAGAGGCACAGGGAACTAAGCTAAGGGGGTGGCGAAAGCCAACACATTCCGGCTAGGCTTACAAATGCCTTCGGGCAGATAGCCTAGTACCTACCTATGATCAAGTTTTTTTAATATTTCACTACAAACTATATTTGTCTAACAAGTAACATTAAAAGGACAACAGTAACGATTACAAACTATACAGTATATACATGACATTTACTTTCCTCCTTACATCCTGGACATAAAGCTTTTTTGTGCACAATTCCAACATCTTCTTTCCTAACTATCCAAACACGTCTCTTTATTACGCCATATATTCTACATCATAAATTAATATTCTAGACAGGCTCCTAAATTTAGAACAATAAATTAACAATTAAGAATTTAGAACATATATAAATAAGAAAAATTAAGTTATAGCCCCACTTAACAAAATGAAACAAAGTCACATTAACATAGCCTAAATAGGCAGAAGCGTCATTTCCCTTTAATACCCACCCTAACAGAGTAATCACCATTTAATTCAGTCTCCCCATTATCCCACCCCTAAAACAGTTGTACACCTCAGTCTCACACTTAATTCCAATACATTTTCCAAGGTAACCACCTGTTAAATATTTATCCCACAATGTTCTCATTGTTAATCTACCTTCCTTTACTTCTACTACATTCATCAGCCCAAGGACCTCCCTTCCTGGTGGTTTCCTAAACTTGTGTTTCAGTTGCATCTTTTTAACAAATGACATAACAGCCAGCTATCAACATGGTGGCAGCATGAGCTTCTAACTCACTGACTGGGTATGTGGGAAAATAATTCATATTTTGTGGTTGTAGATTTACACTGTCCTCCATCCAAGATTCTAAAAAGTAGTCTGCAACGTGGAGTTAATTTGCCTACCTAATTTTTGACAATGGTAATGGTAAATTTAACTTCAGAAAGCAGCACATCACTTCCAGCTGAATCAGGCTCACTGCAGGCAGTTGGTGGAAAGTTAGACAGCTCGATGGAATTAGTAAGTAAAGTTTTAAGACCTACAGCAGAGCAGAAGCATGTGGCCACTACAAACAATGAAGAAATAAAGCAATTAATAGCAAATGTGTGGTTCATGGAGACTGCCATTTCATCAGACTCTAAATGAACTAAATGATTAAAAGAACAAGCAACTGTCTGAAATAAAAAAATCATTGGAAAGCTTATTGCTAAACTGCTTGGTTTAGAAAACTTAAGACTGAATAACATTTGATCAGTAGGTTTCAAGGAAAGTTCAAAAAAAGGGAATTTAGGGCAACTCTTATAAATGGTGCCACCTAAGGCTCTAGTCATTCCACATCCAAATATAACTGAATGTGTCATCTGGATACTTAGATCAGTAGGCCCCCGTCAACTATCAAGGCAAATTATTTTCAAATTTCTTACTTATGCTTAAAAGGAAGAGTTAAGTGTCACTAAAGAAGAAAGACTGCTTAAAATGGAGGGTCAGAAATGTCATATTTTTAGCACTATTCTCCCAGAAATTATGCTCTTTAACTAAAATTATGTCACTTTGAAAAAAAATGTACTCCCATGCTACCAAAATACCTAGTGATCCTGAAGATAAAATAGCAAGCTGAAAATTATTTGTGAATCTGGAAGCTGCACATCAGTTTTTACAGGATAAGTTACAATTAAAAACTATACTTCATTTATCCTGGACTGGCACAAGCTTTGTGTCATCCAACAGTACTAATTACATCCAAGAAGTTCACAAAAGATCAATCAGAGAACTGTAAATTAACTTGCTACAGAGTAGCACACTAGCACAGTGGCAGCAGGTGAAGGTAATACACAGGGAAGTGAAAAATCTAATAGCAGCACAAATTGACCAGCATGCAAAACAGCTGGTTGGCAGATATTTTCTGTGGAAACCTCTAGCTGATACGCCGACTCAGGATCACATAAAATGGAGGTTTCTGGCTCTCATGAGGAGTATTCAGTCCTAGTTCATGCAAAACCACTCTATTACATCTCTGTGCAATTTTTAAATTAAATTTAACCAGAAAGGTGACTGCTGTGAATTCACCATTATTCCTGCCTCCCAGTCCACTGTTCCTGGCCAGAGAGCAAATCCTTTGAGTACTCTTTAGGTACTATACTGAGCACCTTAGTGCAAATTAAAGAGATAAAAACTTACTTTATTGGATAGTTTATTTCTTTAGTATACTATAAACTATTTCTATAGTCTGATAAACCAGAGCTTCACTGTGCTGACGCAAGCCCATGAGAAATATGCAGATCATCCCTTAAGGGCATAAAAGTGTTTCAGACTCAAGGCTTCTGAATGCCCATGACTTTTTATTTTTCATAAACCTCTGTTAAGGCATTCAAGTCAATAAAGCCAATTCCCACTAGCTGTAGATACAACACGTCACCCTTTCTATGGATTCATCGGTACAGCACTACAGCAAAAGTGGATAGTGTGATGTTAGGAGGTACTGCCAGCCATGCCAGAAGAAATAGGGCTGTGGATTTGTAACATATGCTACCACAGCTAGCTGGAATTTTGTAAATTATATGTCATTCATATACCAAACTGATTTGTACAGATGCTTATGCTGAAACTGTATTTGTGAGGTTTGCTTGTGTTAAAATCATCAACAATGCTCTCTGCTGGAAGGTAAAGAAATGTACATGCATTATTGTAACTGTTTAAATGTATACATTGTAGCATACACTGGAAGTGAGGAGCTTAATCTACCTGACTTTGCAAAATACATCTGAAATTAAATTACTTTATGGGTTAAGCTATAAAGATGTTATCCCACAGTTTGAATGGAATTAGAGACGCAGTGCTAGAGAATAGTTGATCGCTCCTGCAGGAAGACTGAAATGGTTTTATGGTTGAATGACGTCCAGAAGATGCACCACATCTGAGCACTGCTCCATCTGTGTGTACTGTAGCACATAGGTGCTAATTCCTGGTAGCTTCTAGTGATGGGGGATAGTCCAGGAAACAGAGTCAGATAACCAGGTGTGTGTGATGTTCTGTACAGAAATAATGTTTTAATATTAGAGGAAACGGAAGTCTCAGCAGCATTCTGTATTCTGTCTTGGATTTGACACTCAACTATCTTGCCTTGCTCTATGGAACAGCAATTCTTTTAATCAATCAGGAATAGATAGGGAGACCAGCTAAATACTGCTTTTCTATAACTGTGTGAAACTTTCAGTCACAGGGAATATTAAAAGCAACACTGATGGAAACTGTTGTGTTTACTGCAAATTTCCTTGTTCTTTTGTTATTAAATATATTTAAAATTTTTGTTGTGGATGGTCCTTTTAGAAAATATTTAAGCTTTGACAGTATTCACATACATTTAATTGGTGACAACTCTGGCCACTCCTGAAAGCCTTGTTGTTTGGTCAACATTACCATTTGTATTAATATTAATTTCTCTCAGTATAACTGGGTACCCTTTGTAAGAGCCTTAAAGTTGCTGGCAGGGGTTCTGGTGGCAGTGATAACTACCTTATAGTCTGGGCAGAAGGGGGCACAGCAGGTGAATGTGCCAGCCTTTCCCTAGTGTGTGTGTGTGTGTGCGTGTGTGTGTGTGTGTGTGTGTGTGTGTGTGTGTCTGCCTGTGTGTGTAAATCAAATCTCAGAGTATGTGTCAGCTGTTTGGAGCAGGGACACAGACACAAAGCATTAGTTTCACAAAGAGGGTGTGGGAGGACTTAGCTTGGAACCCCAGCTAAGGACTCAACTCTAAGCTGTACCAGTGGGGAGTCAAATTGGGGGTCTGGACAGATATAGACTGGAAAGAGCCCCTGCACCGAGCGTGTTCACTAGGTACTCTTAAGGGAAACATGGTTGATGTAGACAGATATGCATCTGGAAATACTAAGTGCATCCATTTGTATTCCAAGTGAACATCCCTTTCCATTGTCAGTGGTGAGGACTCAGGCTCCTTGATTACTGGACTAGCATGGGGACATCACCGATAGTTTGACCACTATCTGAAAATTTTAACCAGAATCAGTTTTAGCCAAAATCATTATGGCTATAACATCAGAGTGACTGTATTTCCCAAAAATAAACAAAAGAGCATGGGTGGGAGGGTGTCCTAATGGTTAAGGTGTTTGCCTTACACAGGGTGCAGGGTTTGAGTCTCACAAGGGATAACTGGCTAGGCTTAAAATGGCTCGCAAGGGCAGTTAGCCTAGTACTAATCTATGAACCTATGAAAAATGTCAAACAGAAAAATCTCATAGGCAAAAGCATAGGAAAGACCCTGGCAAACCAAAGACTTCTCTGTATGTAACAGTCTCTGGTTAACCAGGGTCTGTTTGATGCTTTTGAATAAGAAATTTTGTTTGTGACCCTTTTACTTGCTACTTCTACATATCTACAAGTTAACATTGTGCAGTTTAATTTATACAGCTATGTTATTTTACTGCTACTAACTTCTTCAGACAATGCCAGGAGTTTGAAATGTATTTTTTCTGCACAAAAGTAAGCCTGATGTATTTCTCCAAAAGGCGATACTGAATCCTGTCAATAGCATGCTACTTTTTGTATGGTGAGAATCTTTTAAATTAGGCCTGAAAGACATTTTGAGTGCTGCTAAAGCCAAAAATTTAGACAGCATGGAAGTGTCAGGCAAACTGTCTGAAAACCAGATTTAGGAATAAAATCTTGATGAAAGTATATAAAAAATTTAATAGTGGCCTAGCCTTAATATGAAAGAGAGATCTATTTCACATTTAAAGATAGCTGCACTCCAATCTTGAATGGGGTGGGCAAGACTGGTAAATTCTTGACATATGTTTCTGCTTCTGTTTTAACCTAATGTTCTACACCAGAAATTCACAAGTGTAATAAGGTAATAATTCATCTGGTAGAGATAATTAAAGCATTCCCTCACTGATTATTATACAGGACAATATTCTTCTCTTTCCAAGCAAGATTTCATGGCCAATGGATTTCAAGATCTTATTTAGACCAAACTGTTACAGGAAGAGGCAAAGGAGGAGTTAAAGAAAAGGGTAATTAGGAAGGACGTTCATTAGGTTTTAAGTAATTCCCCTTTGAGTCCAGATGTGCAACCACAGGTTTCTACAAATTACTGGAAAATTTTAATAGACCGTTTGGAAAGTATAGCTGTGCCTATTTATAATAAATGTAGATGCCTGAGGGCCTTCACCACTGCATTAATAACGTACTGAGACTTCCTGTTGTGGAAGCCCTTAGCTGGCCCAAATATCAGATATTTTGCCCCCTCCACTATATCCCTCAGATACTCTCTCCTATGAAGTCAGCACTTAAAAGGTAAACGGATCATAAGTAGGTGCCATTTTGTCAGGCTTTCTTGCCCTGACAGGACTGAAGCTCTAATTTTCAAACTAAAGATCAGGAGCAGAAACCACAAATACTGTCCTCAGCTGGAAAAGGGTAAAGGAGAATGTATGGCAATTTGGATGGAGAGGGGACCTAAAGGAGAGAGATACAAGGAGCCCACCCAAACCCATAACCATTAAAAAGAGAGAAAGGAAGGGGAAAAGGTTATTGCAACACTGAAGACACATGAACATCTACATTTACAGTAAGTAAACAGTGTACTATGTTCATCATGTTTCACAACTGCAGTAATAACTCACTGGAAGGATTCCTAAAGCTGTACAATGGTGGATGGAGAAATGGAGTCAAGCAGAGGATATAAGCTCCTGCTGAATTGTTGAAGTTACACTAGCTCTGGTTCTAGAAGGATACAATATGTTGTAGTGTCTAGTAAATGTGTGAACTGAAAACCAGATGGCTTCTCCATGATTTCCTTGGTAGGCACTCGGCTGATAAAAACAGTGGGAGTGGCTGTGGCTCTAGTGGAATGAGTTCTAATTTGGTCTGATCTTTTTGCCATGGTGCTTGCAGCAAAACCTAATGCAGCTAGAGATCCACTTAAGAGCCAGAGAGTGTTTGCCCAATTTATTAGGAGCAAAGCCAACCAAAAGATGGACAGGATAAAAAAAAAAAAAAAAAAAAAAAAACAAAAAGCAGGAAGTCAGGCAAAGTAAAACCCGAGCTGTTTGTGTATATCCAAGGAATGCAAGGTTCTCTCCTCCCCGTTTTGTGGTTTTGATTCAGGAAGAGTTCAGTAATCACCTTAGGCATAAAGGTACCATTAGTCCACAGAAAGACTCGGGACGAAAGCTGAGGAAGAGCTCTTTACACATCAGTGCCTATCATTCTAAGATTCTTCTAGTTGTGGTAACAGCCACAGGAAATGTTTTCTAGGATTTCCTGCAGAGGCTGCCAGCTCAAAAGTGTGCAGAGTAAATTTCTTAAACACAAAATTGAGGTCCCAGGAGAGAGCAGGAGCTTAGGTGGAGAATACTCTTGAGGAACTGTTTCATCACAGGATGGGAAAAGATTAGGGGTTGCATGGGTAGGCAGGCAGGTATGGCAGGGGCATGAATTTTGATGGAGGACTAAGAGAAACTTTTGGTGAAGAGCTTGGCTAGATAGTTCTGGACCAAGGGAAAGTTAGATAAAAAAGCTGTGACCAAGGGGAACTTAGATAATAAAAAGCTGTTGGACCTCAGTCTAGCACCACAGTAAATCTTTTCCATTTTGAGATGTACGATTTCCTAGTACCGGGTTTTCTGGCCAACTGTAGAATAGATAAAAGACATCCTTGCCTAAGAGTTGACCATAGGAATTTAGATTATATTCCAGACTGCCACCTTCAGGGTGTGCAAGTTGGGGTGTATGTTGGCTCATTTGTTGCGTGTCAAAAGATCCACCTCCTGTGGAAGCAGCCAAGGTTTTTGTCTGCTCATGTTCTGCAAGAGAGTCGATGCTGCCTTGGCAAAAAGTATACAATCAAGTTCAGCTTCAGTTCTTCCTCCCTGATTTTACTAGTAACCTGGGGATGAACGGCATGGGAGGGAAGGCATACAGAAGTAAACCTGTTAATGGGAAGGAGAAGGCATCTGTCCCACCAAGTTCAGTCATCTGTGAATCTTGAGCAATACTTCTGTAACTCCCTGAATTATTTGGAAGTAAAAAGGTCTACTTCTGGCATACCCCATTTTTCTGTGACTTCTGCAAAGATGCCTTTCAACATTCACTTGTGGGGGGGGGGTGTTGCATAACACATCTGCTCAGATGGTATACCAGACTGATGTTTTTTTCCCCTGAAAGGTACTAATTTTTCCCATCTGTTGTGTCACCTTTCAAAGCTACATAACTAGGCAGCAGAGTGGGTAGGAGTGTGTACTTCCAGTTTTGTTTTTTTTTTTTTTACTTACCATATCACTGTCATGTTTTCAATTTTTTTTAACAAAAAAAGTGCCTGGTTTCCACAACTTTTTGAATGCTATCATGCCCCTATACATGGCTAAAATTTCCATTTGGTTGATGTACTTATGGAGTAAGGGTATCTTCCATTTGCTTGTACTTGCAGTCCAGTTAAGTGGGCACCACAGGCTATGTCACAGGTATTTGAGTTCATAGCTCGGTTCACCAAGTGGCACTGAAGGGGGACCCGCAGTTCTAAAGGCAGGCTTCTGTCCAACATAACAGCTCTTTAAGCATGAGAGAAGCTTTATCTTCAAGCTTAGAGGCTGTCTGTGCTGACATATTTTGGAGAAACCAGTACATTTTTTTCATCTTCATCTTTGCCAGGGGAATCATAAGAATGCAGGAGGCCATGTACCATAAAGCATGGAGGATCTATCTAGCTACCATTGACTCCTGCTGGGCTAATGCTTTTAAAAACAGAGTCAAGAAAATGACCTTTCCTGGTGAAGGCAGGCCATATTTTTTCCATATCTAGCAGAGCTCCTAAGAACACTGGTCTGAGGGAGTAAGATCAGATTTGTTATGTTCAAGAAAGCATCCAAGTTTGATAGGCAGGCCATGGTCTTCACAGATTCTAGTTCTTCACAGATTTCATTTTTACTTAGGCAATCGTCTAGGTAAGAGTAAATATGCACATTCCTTGTTCTGCAAAAAGTAACTGTTGGAGCCAGACATTTTGTGAACACTCTGGAAACAGTAAACAAGCAAAGGGCAATGCATAAAAGTGAAAATGGTTCTAACCTGCCCATAAATGGAGATGTCTCCTGTTTTCCTTTGGTATGGGAATATAGAGGTAAGCATCCTTCAGATCTAGAGTGACCACGTAAGCCTGCTGGGAAAGAATGGGAAGGAGCTTTTGAAGACTCAGCATTTTGAATAGAAGGACCACCAGAAAAGTACAATTGTATACACTTACCATAAATGTAGATGTTAGAGTGTATTCACTGTTGCGGTCATCACTTGTGGGTTAGTCCTGCTGGGTAGCCCTTGGCCAGCCCGAATACCAGAGTAAAGTATTACCCTCCTGCATTGGCTGTCTGGTGTCTGAGGCTGACATCAGGGCTATAAAATGAAGCAGTTGACGCCTTTACATCACTTTTTCTTGTCCTCAATAAGTATGACCCCCCCCCCCAAGAAAGAGGAAAAAAAGGGGGATGGTGGGAGGGAAACAGGACTGCAACAGTGAATGCACTCGAACATCTACATTTATGGTAAGTGTACACAACTGTATTCTGTTCTTCGTGTTTCACTGTTGCAGTCATCACTTGTGGGAAGATTACCAAAGCTGAGAAATAGGGTGGAGGAAGGACAAGAGGGTCTTAAAGCAAACACCATTTCAAGGGGATGTCAGCATGCCCTGCAGGACTGCAGATGCAAAACCTGCCCTGGTTTTGGAGAAGGTAGCCAGCTGGTAGTGCTTGGTGAATGTGTGGATGGATGTCCAGGTAGCAGCTTCCAAAATATCCTTGGCTGGAACCCCTCTAAGGAAGGCAGTGGAAGTAGAGGCTGCCCTAGTGGAATGTGATCTGATTGATTTGGGAGGACTCCTTCCATAAAAGGAATAGCAGAAATGGATGCAATGTGAGATCCATTTAGAAATAATCTGTTTGGAAATAGGTTTCTCCTTTGCCCCAGGAGCGAAAGAGACTAGTAGCTGGTCAAATGTCCTGACTGATTTGGTCCTATCCAGGTAATATCTCAATTGTCTGTGCACATCTAGGTATGCACAATTATTTCCCCTTTATTATGGGGGTTGGGAAAGAAGGTAGGGAGATGGATGGCCTGGTTGATGGCAACATCCGAAAGCACTTTAGACATAAAGGAGGAAGTTAGTCCTAAGAGACACCCTGTCAGCATGGAAAATGATGAAGGGTTCAGTGGCCATAAAGGCCTGAAGCTCAGAAACTCTCCTGGCTGTGGTGATGGCCAGCAAGAAGGCAGTTTTCCAAGATAGGTACTTCAGGTCCGCTGAAGCAGCTGGCTCAAAAGGAGGCAGTCAAATTTTTTCAGGACAAAGTTTAGATCCCACGCTGGAGCAGGTGGCCTTCTAGGTGGTCTGATGTAGACCACTCCCCTAAGGAACTGCTTTAACAGGTGTTGAGAAAATATGGGCTGATCCCACTGGATATAGGCAGCGATAGCAAAGGCACATGTCTTGATGGAGGAGTATGACTATCCCTTTTCTAGGAGCTCTGCCCGGTAGATCAGAACCAATGCCAGACAGGCATGGGTGCTTGTTGACACCCTTGCTCTGGCACCAGATAGTAAATCTTTTCCATTTAGCAGAGTCAAATTTTCTGGTACTGGGCCTTCTGGCCTCCTTAATAATATTTAAAACCTGCCTGATGAAGTATGTAGCGTCACCAACCCTTGGGGTATCAGCCATGTGGGACAGCTTGAGTGTGGGAGGTTTGCATGCAGTAACGTCCCTTTCTCCTGAGTTAGAAGGTTTGCTGTGAGAGGCAGGTTCATGGGAGGCTCTTTGGCCAGACTGAGGAGCAAGGGGTACCAGTGCTGTCTGAGCCAGCTGGAACAATGAGAATAGCCTTTAGTCCTTCCACCCTGATCTTGAGAAGTACCCTGGGAATCAGGGGCAAGGGGGGGGGGGATGTGTACACAAACAAGTTGCCCTAGTGGAAGGAGAGGGCGTCCACCCTCCATGCTTCTGGATGGAACTCTCTGGAGCAGAACTTGGTTAGCTGACGGTTTTCTGAGTTTGCGAAAAGGTCTATGTCAGGGTTCCCCATGTTTTAGCTGATGTTGAGAAAGGGCCCCCTGTGCAGCTGTCACTCATGGGGATCCAGAAGACTTCTGCTTAATTGGTCTGTCAGGGTGTTCTGTTTCCCTGGGATATACTCGGCTATCAGATGTAGTCCCAGATTTGAAGCTGACTGCCAGACTTGCATAGCTAAGTGACACAGGGGGTAGGAGTGAGTGTCCCCCTGCTTGTTGATGTACCACATTACTGTAGTGTCGTCTGTCTTGATTAAGGGCACTCATGGTCTCTGGTGTTCTTTGAAAGCTAGGATTGCCCTGTGCATGGCCAGGATTTCTTTTTAGGTTGATATGGAGGCCCCAAACCTCCTGTTCCCAAATGCCCAGAGTGCACATTTTTCCTTAGTGTGCCCCTCAGGCTGTGTCTGAAGCATCTGTTGTGATGGTCTGGCCCTGTGGGAAAGTGATGAAGGGTAGACTCTTGTTCAGGGTACACACCTCTGCCCACCATAAGAGCTCCTTCTTTAAGCAAGGAATCTGGGACAGCTGGTGTTCCAGTGACAGTGTTGGCACCAAAAGTTCCTGAGGTACCACTGTAGTTTCCTCATGTGCAGTCTGGTTAGGGGTACCAACAGGATGCAGGAAGCCATGTATCCCAGCGCTTGCAGGAATTTCTTTGCTGTGAGGTGAGTCCTGCAGGCCGGCTGTGTAAAGTAAGAGTGAAAGAAGCTCTGCTTCTCCAGAGGGAGGGCGGCTGTTTGTGTTGATGAGTCCAGTAGAGCTCCTAGGAAGGTTAACCTTCTTGTGGGGTGAAATTGGGACTTCTCCTAGTTGAAAGTGAATTTCAGGGAGGCAAGGAGAGCCTAAACAAAGGTGAGGTCCTGCAGGAATCTTTCCCTGGTGTCTGCCTGGATGAGGCAGTCATCCAGGTAGGGAAAAAAGCAGGGGACAGGCACTTGGTAAAGACTCTGGGAGCAGTAGATAAACCAAAGGGCAGAGCAGAGAACTGAAAGTGTTGTGACCCTGCTCTGAGACGCAGAAAACTCCTGCAGGACTTCCTTATGGGGATATGGAGGTAGGCATCCTTCAGATCTAGGGTCACTAGCCAGGCATGTGGTATCAGAACTGGCAAAAGCTTGTGTAGGGTCAGGATTTTGACTTTTGGGACCAGGAGGGACAGATTCAGATTGGATAGGTCTAAAATAAGGCACCAGGTGCCCTCCTTTATGGGTAAAAAGATACTTGCGGATATCTTGCACCCTATAATATCTGCCTGGCTTCCTAGGGGCAGGGAGGAGCGATTCCGGGGTGAGTGCAGATTCCAAAAAGACATCCTTCACCACATCCAGGATTGGGGGAAATGGCCAGAGGTTTATCCTGTGGCAGGTCAGGGAACTCTCTGTCTTTTCTTTGCCTGAGGGTAATCCTGTGCCTCCCAGTGAAATTGTTCCCTGAGGAAATGTAAAGTTTCCCCAAAAGAGAGGTCCTCAGTTGGGGAGACAGCAGGAATGGGGTCGTCAGCATCAGTATCCTCAAATCCTGCAAAAGGCTGGTCTTTAGTGTCAGACTCTTCTAGTTCAGACCCTTCTGACTCCTGGTCAGAAAGAGCCTCAGGGGAAGTGTCCCTCTTCCTTTTAGTTGGGGTGGCTTGGGTAGGCTGGCTTCCTCGAATCAGAGTGATTAAATCTTCTGCCATTCTGAGCAGCTGCTGCGACTGTGGTAGGCTGGATGGAAGGAAGTCAGTGGCTGGGTCCCTGGGATGGGATCTTTTTAGGGGTAGTCTTGGTCTTGGGCCTGGTGGATTCAATGGCCTTATATAAGGTTAGTTTACCCGGCAGCGTAGTCAGTCTCTACCTGGCATCAGTTGTTGGTACTGTCTCTATGGAAGCCGGTGCCTGCAAAGCGGCTACGGACCCAACCGCATGACCGAAGGCCAACATACTGGCAGGAGAAGATGCACCCAGCGGTGCACTGGACTCCAAACAGGTCTTGGTAGAGGCATATGATGGTTCCTCAGCTGGCATCAGGGTCTGCAAAGGAGCCTCTCTGAATTCAGCAACTGTAATGGGCGGATCAGAGTCATGAGAGGGCCTACCTTTCTGAGGCCTATCCTTTTCCTTATCTTTCTTCTTTCTAGGCAACTGAACAGCAGCCTGACTGACCGACACCATTTCATGGTGAGAAATAGTCTCACTCAAGTGTCTAGCTACAATTTCAGATCTTCTCCTAATAGTTCTACCATTAAACAAAGCACAAAACTGACATTTGGGGACATCATGCACAGGGTATGAAAGTCTCAGTGTGGGATCGGTTTTCCACAACTGAGACAATGATTGATTTTCTCTGACTTTGGATGAAAGCAAAATAAGTTTCCCCAATGGGATACTTAGCTTTAGACGGTTACTCCCTCACTCTGGCAACAGCCGACCAATGCATTCACTAAATGCGCTGCTTCGGGCTCCACGGCAAGAAAGACTGATGTACTGGCATCTGCTGCCTCATTTTATAACCCTGATGACCTGACGTCAGCCTCAGAAACCAGACAGCCAACGGAGGAGGGAAACACTTTACTCTGGTATTCGGGCTGGCCGAGGGCTACCCAGCAGGGTTAACCCACAAGTGATGACTGCAACAGTGAAACACGAAGAACATCTGGTTTAGTTTTGATAAGTCCAGGACTGGTCTCCAGGACCCTTCCTTTCTTGGTACTAGAAAAAAAAGTCTTAAATAGTACCCTGTTCTTATTTCGCTATTGGTCTACCATTATGAAGCCCTGATCAAGTAACAACTTCACTTGAACCTAAGCATCCTTGAGTTGGCTTTTGGGGACAGAAGGGATGCTTACATGTCTTGTGAGGGAAGAAAAATACAATTTGTATCCTGTCCTTATGATATGGAGCATATATTGGTCTTGGGTTATATCTTGTCACCTATTTAGAGAAATGGAAAAAGTCTTCCTCCTAGCTTTGCTGGATGGGGCAGGCATGTGCTTGGATGAGTAATGTCTGCTTCCTGCTAGACCCCTGGGAGTGGGGTCCACTAGACCCTTTTTCAGTTTGCTATCTTCTCTGTAGTCTATGCTCACTCTCTCCTGGTCCTCCTCCCTCTTAGTTTAGGCTGAGAAGCAGAAAGGACCAGCACTTAATAGGGTAATTCTTCCTGAAATCTCAGAGGCTGTACCTGCAGAAAGTATTTGACAGTGTGAATCAATTTAGTCTGGTCCTCCAATTTTTTAAATACTGCTTGATCCTTGGGTCCAAACAGAATGTCCTTGTCAAGATGTGCACCTAGGATTTATGATTTTACATGATCAAGAAAAGACTGCTCTCTTAACCAAGCACGTCTCCTGATAAAAGACACAGGAGTAGTTGCCCTGCTTGATGCTTCTAAAGCATCAAAGCCATAATGCGAATAATGTTTTGTAACTTAAGAACAGGAGTTGCAGAGTTCCAACAATTCTCTTAGCAGGGCTCCATATCTCATCCACTCCAGTTTTAGTTTCATCTAATCCAGGAAGATTGTTTTTAGAATTTGACTATAAGGAACTAGCAATGTAAAGTTCTCAACACCACTGTAGCTGAAATTTGAACTTTTTTGTCAAATCTATCTAGAGAGCTATCCTCTTTCTTATTAGATAATGGAATTTCTAGAAGTGATGTCTTTTGCTCCTGTGGGTCCTGATAAAAATCCTATAGTGAAGTCTGATGTGGTTTAAACATAAGCTTATGAGACTCCATGACTCTAGAGAAATGGTCTGGTGTCCAGGTGTTAGGGTGGGGTCAGGCTTCAGGGAAGAGTCTAGGATGACATTGACTACAACCTCTACAACTGTAGAATAGCTAGAGGTTAATGCTCAGGAAGCCTAACAAATTCTACCATTCTTTTCTTAGATTGTGGGTAATCCTGTCCCCCCTATTTGAAGAAGGACTCCCTCATCTTGTGGAGGGCCTCGCCAAAAGAAAAGTCCCTTGATGGTAAGGCTAAGGCAAGGTTTTCAACTGATGCAGAATCAACATATGAGCCTGGGGATATCTGGTCCACATATGCCAATTCATCTTCATCCAAGATATATGAATCAGAAGACTTATGGGGGGGGGGGGGGGATGAGCTCTCTTTTTCTTGACAGGAAAAGTTCCTGAAACAGGGATCCTACTAGGGCTCAGCTGTCTGGATCTCATAAAATCAATAAGATCCTCAGCAAACCTGTATAGGTCCTGCAAATAGGCCCAAAGAGGCCCAGGCAGAAGCAAGAAGATATAAATAGCTTTATTCTGTTTGGCCTTGGCCTGGTCTAGGGTGTGGTGTCAGTTGTCCTTTGTCCAGGCCACAGGTGAGAAGCCTTGGCCAGTGTCGAGTTAGCTGAGTATTCCTATCTGATACGGGGGATTACACCCTCCTTATTAGTAAGTCTGAACAGGGATCGGAAGCCAGAGTCTGCAGAAAGATCCCGGACCAATCCAAAACCCTATGTCCTTCAGCCTATGGGGACATACAACAGGGGCTTTGGCTGCACAGTCATCCGAGGTGACTGCAAATGCTTCTCTTCCCCTTCAACAATGACAAGTCTGGGTTGACCATCATAGAATGATAGGTTGTCTGGTACCTGGACACTGTTTGGACTACCTTTTTTTCGAGGAACCTCCAACTCAGAATGACCAGTGGATACAAAGGAGTGCAAAGACCCCTCAAACACTCTCTTTCTCCAAGAACTTTTTAAGCAATTCTGCCCTATGCTTAATGGTTCCTGAATTAAAAGGTATCATCTTTCAGCTTCCCTCAAATGTGGGAGCAGAGACTCTGCTTGTATAGAAGAGCTAGTTGTATAGAAGAATTTAGCACTCTTAAAGAAAAATCTTGATAAGCGGATGGGAAATACTAAATACACCCCGGGGATCACTTCTGTGTCTCTGCTTGACAGTGGCACAGGAAAATAACTTTCTTGGGTGGCGTAAGCCAGGGAACCTTGTTGGCTAGACTTACGTAGGCCCTCGGGCCGATAGCCTAGTACCTACCTATGAACCTAAATAACCCACAATTAGGACAGTTGGGCATATTCTACTCAAGGCCCAAGCAAAACAGACAGTGTGGAAATTCTAATAAGGGATTTGCTTCCCATATTCTAGGCAAACATTCATCTTAGTATTACTATAAGATGTCAGTGGCTAACAATAATACAGAAAACAGCAAGTTCCTTAATGGTATATTCAGCTTTACGAGATCAGTTTGTTTTTGGATTTTACAATGTACAC
Organism: Protopterus annectens; assembly: GCF_019279795.1. Classification (NCBI taxonomy): domain Eukaryota; kingdom Metazoa; phylum Chordata; order Ceratodontiformes; family Protopteridae; genus Protopterus; species Protopterus annectens. Next base: position 1,843,678,611 of record NC_056726.1, on the reverse strand, counting down.
TATGAAGGCTGCTTTGGGCTCTGATGGCAAGAAAGTGATGAGAAAATAGCACCAACCCATGACCCTTATACCCAGAAATGAGGAGGCTGAAAGCGAGGACATCTGCCGGACTTAAAGGAGGAGACAAAATTTCTGGCATTCAGGCTAACCAAAGACTTCAACAGCAGGAAATCCCAATGAGTTATTACTACAACAGTGAAGCATGAACATCAACTATGCGGCTGTACGTTTTCAACTAGCACAACACCTTCCCCTTTTACAAGGACCCAGAACTGTGCAATTCCCCAAGCCAAAGAAATTCCACACAAAAATGGAAAATGACAGATCCTATCTTTAAATTAATACTGAAGCTAAACAAGGAATATCATGGCCCTTAAGACAAATTAATTCATTTTGATACATAATGCTGAAGTGGGTGATTTGTGAAAGGGAGATCCAGCACATATCACAAACAAGCTTTTTTTGCCTTGATACAAAGTCAAAGGAGGAATAACAAAACAGCCACATGGCCTTCCAAGATGGCTGCACACGGAGTAACAGCTTAATTTCAGCTCTCCCAGTGTGAAAACAGAAACTCAGAAAACAAACTAACTGAGTTTGCTTTTTGGGGTAAATTTCAGTTACTGGCTAGTAAGTGACTGCCTGGATGCCAACTAAGAAGAAAAAATTTAAAGAACCTAAAGAAAATAAACCACAGAATATGAGAAGAAAACTCTGGGTGAGAAGAATCTTGCAGCTGTTCAGCAAAAAGTAGTTCAAGCTCTATATTTGGTGCAAGACAAAACTTTCAATAATCTAAAGTCAAATCTGCTCAGAGCTGAAAGCTAGAAAAAAAATGAAAGAAGCTTTAAACAAATATTTAGATGAGCTAATAAAACTGCAAAACAAGGAGGTCAAAGTAAAGAAAAGGCTGGCTAAGTATGAGACGGCTCAAGGTGAGACGTTTTAAAAAAAATGAAAGCATTAGAGGACAGAGCACCTATGAAAACCTAAGATTTTCTGCTGTACCAAAAAAAACTGGAAGAAACCAACTACATTCATTTTTGAAAGCACAAACACGCACCTGGGCTGGTATTTTACAACAGGAGTTGTTAATTGAAAGGGAGCTTAGTGTGTATGTGCCAAATCTGGTCATGAGAAAACAGCCAAGACCTCTAATATTAAAGATGCAATCCTAGCAGCAGAAAGAGTGGATTCTGACAAACCTGTGGCAGAAGAACAAAGTACAAATTGTTAGAGACAGTAGAGTGTTTGTGGAAAATGATTACTCGCTGTGAACCAGGCAGAAGAGGAATACATTTATTCCAGTAAATCAGTGAATGTCCAGAGGCAGGTGTGAAATTCAAGCTGTTGTATCCAGCTATCTTCTGAATATTTTTCCTCGAGGGTCAAAGTCATTTTTTGATGAAGAACTTGCCAAGAAGAAAATGCAAAATTCTGTCCATCAAAAACTGACCTATCGGACAGAAGGGGACTCTGCTTCTTACTCTTCCGATAATAAAGCTCATAGGGAAATTATGCCAGAGAATTATACAGTCGATATAACCACCACTATAGCTAATAATTTAACAATATCTATTAAGAGGGTACCATTTGTAGTGCCATTCAACCAGGAAATTAGGAGTTTTGTACATGTATTCAAACAATTTTGGGATGAAGTTTTTACTACAGAAATGAAACAAATGATGGCTGGACAATCCATGGTTGTGTACAGCAAGGGCCTGTAGATTAAGGAAGTACTGGAAAGATGTTCTGGTAGGGTTATAACACTAGCCAAAAGCATTGCATGATATAACGTGGGAACTGCAACTGTAGTAGGTACATATATGAGGGTCCTTATTTAGTTATAGAAAATTAACCTCGTAAAATCCCCTGTCCAGGTAATTGAGACTGCAACATGAATCAAGTGATTTATGTTGCTTAGCATTTTATGCTGGTAAAACAATTCGCAAGTTAAAGGATTGAATAAGAGAAAATTTATACTATATTAAAAAATGCAATTTAATGAATGCCTTGTTCAGGCACACTATCGCCTGCTCGTATTTTTAGAAATTTAGATATTTTATCACTGACAGAGTCTTTAGAACTGCCTGGGGGAGTTGGAGATAATGAACTTGAAATAAGAGAATTAATTTGGCAATTACTGCTAAATGCCTGCCAACCCCCAGATCTGAATGACTTCATATCTATTGTAAGTATACTAAAGGACAGGGCAAATATTTCAAACTAGTTCAAGTATTTATACAAATACTAATCAATCTGAAAAAATATTTTATTAGTACAGAGGATGTTTTATTGATTTTGATATTTTATTAACATCATTGTGGACCGTGTAGATATGCCACTATAGGAAGGGCAATGCTATTTTTTATTATGTTCTTTTTAACATATCTTTTTTCATATACATATTTACTTAGAATACTGGTTCAGTAATTAGTTGTATTTAATGATTAAATATTTAATTTATATACCATTTGTGATATGCACAATATTTTTATTAAAATTTTGAAAAAGCAAAGATTACACAAAAAAATTAAAATACAATACAGAAATATGATGAATCATATTATTAAAGAATAAGTAAAACTAACTATTTACAACATATACAAAAGCCTGAGACTAAAAAGATACTGACAAAATAATTTTAACAGTCCCTATAATCAAACAGATGAAGATGACAATTCCATAAAGGCCAAATCCTTCATCCAAGGATTACTCCTTAATTCTTTTAGATAAATTGTCCCTTCTTTTACTTTGATTTCTTTAATTGCAACTTCTAGAGTAAGACAAGTCTTCAAATTTCTTTCCTGAAGAATATTTCCAGTTCCTAGTAATCGTTTTTCTGGTCACAGCAAGTATAGCCCAAGTTAAGTAAGAAAAGTCTTTATTTTGTTTATATATTCCTAGAACATTAAAGAGAAATAGAAGTTATGTTCTTACCATAACGTTCCATGTTAGTTGTCTTCTTCTCGCCTTCTTCTTGCTGGATGGGTTCGAGCCGAGCCACTCTAAAAGCTCAAGAGTTGGTTCCACCGGCTCGAGGCTCCCGTTATATCCCACAATGCTAGGCGAGAGTTACCTCAGATCTCGTTTGTAAGCTAACCCCAGCTTATAATAGTAACAGAATAACTCTAAAAATAGAGTCCACCTCTAACAACAGGAAGGAAAAAGGGTGACCTACATCCTGATCCAGGAAATATGCACAACAGCATATACCTAAGAAAGAGGTGGTAGAAAGAGAGGTCACGATCACAACTCCTCTAGGTCTGTCCAGGCCAGGGGGAAGGAGGGTGGGACGCGAGAAGAAGACAACTAACATGGAACGTTATGGTAAGAACATAACTTCTATATGTTAAGTTGTCTATCTCATTCTTGCTGGATGGGACCGCGTCCCTAGCACCTTGTCCCGGTGGCCTAACGGAACAGACTCCTGAGAACAGTGGAACCAAAATTAGCTCTATGCCTAGAAGCTAAATCCAACTTATAATGAGAAATAAAAGTGTGGGGAGTAGCCCAAGTAGCCGCTGCACAAATGGTGTCAATAGGCAGTCTGTCTTGGAAGGCTAAAGAAGTAGCCAAAGCTCTGGTGGAATGGGCTTTAGGTTTATTAGGCAATTTTGTTGTCTAATTTCATATACCAGGGAAATCAAAGATGTTAGCCATCTGGATAATGATACCTTTGAAACTGAAAGTCCCTTTCTGCTTTCCGCATAGGAGACAAACAGCTGATCAGATTTTCTGAATTGTTTTGTTCTATCCAAGTAGTACCTCAATTGACGATGAACATCCAGGCAGTGTAATTTTTGTTCAGACCTATTGGAATACTCTGGAAAAAGACAGGAGGTCAATGCTTTGGTTTAGATTTGATGTCGAGACCACCTTAGGCAAAAAGGACGGGTTAGTTCAAGGATACTCTGTCCTTATGAAACAAAAGATAAGGAGGATGACAACTGAGTGCTTGAAGCTCAGAAACTCTTCTAGCTGATGTAACAGCTACCAGAAAAAGAGTTTTCCATGATAACAATTTTAAGGAACAGGAAGCTGCAGGTTCGAAAGGGGGAAGAATCAAAGAAGCAAGAACTAAATTTAGGTCCCAAGGAGAAGGAGGATTTCTTATAGGAGGTCTGAGAAGAAAAACTCCTTTCAAAAAGGCTTTGCAGAGTTTGTGGGACATTAGGGCAGATTCAGAAATACCCACATGAAAGTTCGAAATAGCTGCCAATTGAACTTTAAGTGTAGAGGGAGATGAACCTGCATGGAAGAGTTCAGCTAGAAAATCAAAGACTAGTTGGATGGAAGCGGTGAAAGGATCTATGTCCCTTCTTTGAGCCCAATATGTGAAGCGTTTCCACTTACTCAAATAAATCTTCCGAGTGGAAGATTTATGGGAAGCTATCAAAATATCTCGAACAGAGTGAGATAATTGAGGAAGCCTGGCTAAGGTTGGAACTGGAGGAACCAAGCAGTGAGGTTCAGAGAGGGGAGGGAGCGATGAAACTGACCCGACTGATGGATCAAAAGATCTGGAACTAGGTCCAGATTCCACAGTTGCTCCAAGAGAAAACGATGTAGAAAGGGGAACCATACTTGTCGAGGCCAGTAGGGAGCAATGAGGATCAATGAGGCCTTCTGAGCGATAGCTTTCTGAATTACTTGAGAGATCAGTGGGAAAGGGGGAAATGCATACAGAAGTCCCCGGGGCCAAACTTGGACTAGAGCGTCTCTGCTGGGTTGGCCTGGTAAAGGGAACAGAGTGAAATATTCTCTGCACTTGCTGTTTTGGGGAGTAGCAAAAAGATCGCAGCAAGGCTGACCCCACTTGAGAAAAATCTCTCTCACTACAGAGTCTTTCAGAGACCACTCGTGAGGCATGAGAATAGCTCTGCTCAACTTGTCCATAATATGATTGGACTTCCGGGATGTCGTTGCTATCAGAAAACGCTGAGAAGAAATCGCCCATTGCCACAGTCTGAGTGCTTCTCGACACAGGGGTATGATCTGGTTCTGCCTTGTTTGTTGATGTACCACACTACAGACATATTGTCTGTCTGGATTGCAATTGTTCCCAAGGGAAGAGAGTCTTGAAGGGCTTGCAACGCTAAAAGCACTGCTCTCATCTCCAGGACATTTATGTGCAAGTGGCATTCGCTTGGTTGCCATGTGCCCTGGACTGTCCTGCCCTGATAATGCCCCTACCCGATCAGGGAGGCATCCGTTGTCAGTGTAGCAACCGGAGGAGGTGGAACAAAAGGTCTTCCCGACAGGAGATGGGGGGAAGACATCCACCACATGAGATGCTTTTGCACGCGTGATCACAATGGTGTGAGACATTGGAAGTTCCTGGTATGACCATTGAGTAAAAAGCATCCACTGAAGGATCCGCATGTGGTATCTGGCTAATGGAAGGAGAGGTATGGCTGCAGCCATAATTCCCAACACCTTTAGAACTAACCTGGCTTTGATTCTGTTGTTGTTGAGAAGGAGTGATACCAATTTGTGAATGTCTGATATCCTTTGATGTGTTAGCCTTGCAGACATGTTTATCGTATCTAGATTTGCCTATGTAGGTAATAGTACGACAAAACAGACTTTTCGCAATTTATTGAAATACCCAGTTTTGACAAACGCGAAAAGTATAATCTCTGGCCATCAGAAGGAGATGCTTGGTGGGAGCTGTGAGGAGCCAGTCGTCCAAATATGGAAACACCTGGAATCCTTGTCGCCTCAGGTGAGAAGCTACCACTGCCATGCATTTGGTAAACACCGGGGCAGTGGTGAGACCAAAGGGCAGGGCCCTGAACTGAAAATGACTGGTTCCCAGCCTGAAGCGGAGGAATCTTCTGGAGCGCCTGTTCATTTTATGTGATAGTACGCATCCCGAAGGTCTATAGAGCACATCCAGTTTCCTTTGCCCAAAAGGGGAAGGATGGATTGCAGCGTGACCATCCGAAATCTTGTTTTCTTGACTGATTTGTTCAAGACACTGAGATCCAATATCGGTCTCCAGTCCCCTGTTTTCTTTGTAACTAAAAACCTTGAGTAGATTCCGGATCCTTGTTGGTCTGCTGGCACTGGCTGAATTGCTCTTTTGCAAGCAGTTTTGAAATTTCCAAAGCTGCTAGATCCCTTTGAGCGGGTGGAACATCTGGAAGGGATTTTTGACTGATTTGGAAAACGAAGAAAGGGGATAGAATAGCCTTCGAAATGATGGACTGTACCCATTTGTCTTGAGTCAGGGATAGCCAGGCTTCTGGGTACAGTGACAATCTTCCCCGACTGCCTCGAAGATGGGCAGTCGGGCAACACCTCAGGGATGCTGAAAGGGCTCGTCAGGAAGGCTTCCCGATTGCCCTGGTTCTGCGGACCCCCTGCCCCTAGGGCGGCGTCTACCATTGTTATTCCCACCTCTGCCTTTGGCAGGAAAGCGACTCTGTCGCCAGGCGAAGTCCCTTGAGATTGTTTACGGAACCACATCTTTCCACCCTTCTGGCCTTTGGGGTAAGGCCTGGAAGGAGTCGAAAACGGACTCCGGCAGAAAGGGTCTTGCCATCAGTCTCGCACCTAGTCAGGGTTTCTTTCACTTGAGGACCAAAGAGAGATGATCCATCAAAGGGGAGTTCGTGAAAGACGCCTTGAAAGGGTCCAAAATTGCATAGCCGCATCCAGGCGGCCACACCTGTCCCTGCGGCTCTGCTCGCTCCATCAGCCGTAAGAAAGGAGGCATGGAGGAGTTGGATATGGAATTATAGCCAGCTGCGTGTTCATCTTGTCTTGAAACCCGCAGCTGTAGGATCCTTAACATTTCACTCGCTTCCTTGATCAAGTCCCTTTGAAGACGAGTAAAATGGCACAGGTAGTTCAGCATGGTAAATGTCGCCGAGGAGAACATCCGCCTATCCATGGACCTAGATTCCTTGTTAGGTGGATGGACAGGTACTGAAGGATCAGCTAGTTCCTTCTTTGTGGCAGCAGCTACCACCATAGCATCCACAGAAACTCCTTTTGTTAGAAATTGTTTGTCTGCTGGAGCTGTTATGAACTTAGAAGGTCTCCTGGGAGTGGGGTCCACTGAATCAGGAGCCGCCCATGCCTTCTTAGCAACCACCTGCATGAGGGGGTCGGGGACACCCAGGAGGTGGAAGGACGAGAGCCAAACGCCTCAAGATACACAGATTCGCCTCCGAAGGGTTGAGGGCTGGCCAATTTCCCTCTGTTTCAGGATCTCCAGAATGTCTGCAAATGAGACATCTTCAGAAGGGGAACGGGGGGAACCCTCAGAATCATCCAAATCTGTGTCTGACGTGATGGACTCAGGTGAGTCAATGTGTTTCCTCTTACACTTCCTCTTCCGGGGGGCTCTTCTGCCAAATCAGGAGAGGCCTCGAAGAGGATGAAATCCCACAGGGGCTCCTGAGGAGCTGGCTCTCTGCGGTCCGGGATGAGGGAGTGAGTCAACTTACCCTGAGGCAGCATAGAGGGAGGGGCGGACGGAGCCGACTGTGGAGTAGAGCCAGGCTCTAACACACTCCGCATGACCTCGAATGCACCCCTGTCAGGCAGAGCCAGAGGTCCCCGCCCGAGCTCCAAGAACCCCCTCGGCACCGACAGTGATGGCTCCGAGGCGATGTCGGAGCCGAACTCAAGCCCGAGAGGGAGAGGGGTCGGACAAGGGTCCGATGCCACTCACCCCTCGGAGCCGACGAGGGAAGTCCGCGCCGAGATTCTTCCAAAGAAACGGAGCCGGAGCCGAAGACAATTGTATCGGCTCCGACGTAATCACAGTCTCGGTTCAACTCAAGAGAGTCGAAGGAGGAAAATGTTGATGGACCGCAGGCATCGACTGATGAGTCGGGCTCTGAAGCATCTGGGCTAGTGCCTCGGACTTAAGTAGTCGACTCACTACCCTCTGAAGGTCATGATCCGACAGCCTCGATGACCTAGAGGAGTGAGACCTTTGGCTCCGTTCAGACAGCAGGGGAGATCCTGGAGCCGAATGAACGGAGCCAAGAGATGGTGACCTGGACCTCTTCCTAGTTGTCGGCTCCGAAGGTCTGGTCGGAGCCGACACGGAACTCTATAACCTCAGCTGGAGCCACAAAATCTGTGGACTGAGAGTTATCGGCTCCACCCGGAGCGGATAAAGCCAAAGGTTGAGACACCTGAGGTCTCGGCTCAGATGCCGGAGTCAAGACCTAGATGCCTTAGAGGGCTTCCCTGTTGAAACAGACAGGGAATCCTCTGGCTTCAGTAAGCCTCTAAGAATTAATTTATTTTTTCTTTCCTGCAGGACCCTGGGGCTGAAGCCATGGCACACAGCACAGGAGTCCTGCAGGTGCAAAGGCCCCAGAAGTGTGAGCGCCTGTCAGAGACATTTTCTGACTGCACGCATCACACTTCTTGAATCTGAGACCTTTGCTTCTTTAGACATTTTGTCAGAACAGGTGTACACAAACACGCACACAAACACACTAGTTATACCCTGTCCGATTAATACAATAAAAAAGTAGTAATACTAGTAATTTAAACTACAATAAACTACTATAAACACACACACTCCACTAGGGAAGGAAAGGCCTGTAGGCCCAAGGGAAGAACCAAAGGTTCTTGGGGAAAAAACGGAAATTTTTTTGGGTAGGGAATAAAAGTTTTCTAACCTACACTAACTAAGACAAAATATTAAATTAAAGGGGTTTTTAAAGTCTAATTTTCACAAGAAAATAGTACTCACCAGGAACCGGTAGAAACAACCAACCTCGAAGCTGTAGCGGCAAACGAGATCAGAGGTAACTCTCGCCTAGCATTGTGGGATATAAGGGGAGCCTCGAGCCGGTGGAACCAACTCTCGAGCTTTTAGAGTAACCCATCCAGCAAGAATGAAGGCGAGATAGACAACTTAACATCTATTTATTTTGTTAAAATAAATGCATCACACATGCATTTTAAATGTTCTTTTCTTGCATCAATACAATGTTAATGTGTTATATTAACTAGAATGATTATATAATAGCGATTGGTTCTTGCTCTAGAGCATTCTGGTGCCTTAACCAATAGGGTTTAATTTGTTTTATTGAACATGATTTGATTGGTTAAAGACGGTTTTAAAAGGAAATTGTTTCACTTTGTTTTAAACTCGAAAAAGCCCTGATGCTTTATGGATGAAAGCACTTAGTTCTCTGTATTATTACATTTGAATAACATATATTTTTTTAATTAAGTAGCCATTTGCCTTGGTCGTTTTTCAGTAGCACCATTCAGCGATAATGTTTTGTTGCAATCTGCCACCACATGTAGAATGCAGTGGGTACACCAAAGTGTGCTCATTTTGTGAAGTATTAGCATATTTACAGAAATGCAGTGGATTTTAAACTAGCTGCTGTGACTATTATTTAGAAAGGTGTTCTGTAAAACTGAGCCTGAAACTATGAGAAATGTACAGTGCTTACACTGAAATGCCTCATTTCCTTATTGGTGTCCTGACTGGAGCTCTTGGTGGTTTTATTGTTTAAAATTGGAATACTGCTTTTTGACTTGCCAAGACAAATACACACTTGGACTGGTATTTTACAGCAGTTGTTGTTAATTGAAAGGGCGCGCAGTGTGCATGTACCAAATCTGGTCATGAGAAAGCAGCCAAGACCTCTAATACTAAAGATGCAATCCTATAGCAGAAGACTGGATTCTGATAATCTTGTGGCAGAAGGACGAAGTACTAAAAGTTGGAAACAGTAGAGCATTTGTGGAAAATTATTACTCACTGTACACCAAGCGGAAGAAGAAATAATTTATTCTAGCAATCAGAGAATGTAGAGACGCAGGTGTGAGATTCGAGCTGCTGTATTTAGGTACCTTCAGAATACTTCTTCCTGGAGGGTCAGATACATTTTTAATGCAGAACTTGCTAAAAAGAAAATGCAAAACTTTGTCCAACAAAAACTGAGCTACAGAACAGGAGTCCACTTCTTACTCTTTTAAGATGAAGCTAATAGAGAGACTATGCCAGAGAAATCTTTCCAGTGCTCCAAAGGACAATGCTAGAGATACAGAGAAAACCACATGTGCTGACTAGAAAAATGAAAAGCACATCGGAAATTAACCAGAGACTAAAATTTGGAGAGGAGGTCAGTTGGAAGAAAACCAGCAAATTGGAAATTAATGAATAAATGTGAGATTACAAAGCATCAGTCATGTTTGTAAAATACAGTGCAATAAGAAAACCTGGAAATTCTGGACTTTTTGACTTGTTAAACTCATAGGAGACCCCAAAGCATATGTCCTCCTTCATGCCATTAATGTTTGGAAGAAAAGTAAAGACAGGGGAAGAGGAAGGAAAGAGGTAAGTGCAAGTAAAAATGTTTATTCTCAACAGACATAAACATGACATACACTACGTGTTATACATTAAAGTAGTTTTAGTTACTTTGAGTATATTAGGGAAATGAAAGTAAACAGGTGCCCTCTTTCCCTCTTCTTTTTTTCTTCTTGTTTAGTTTTAAGAAATGTAGGCACTGCAATGCAATCCAAGAAGAAAGCCTGGACAAAAGTATGTTTTAAGATAATAGGCTGTAATGCTACGTTTTCACAATGAGAAAAGGGTTGTAAGGGTATACAGAGCATGAAACAAGTAAAACTGATATGCTTTTTCTTACTTTTACATAGGGGATGATGGGATTAAGACCCTTTGCTTGATCTAGCAACAAGTTTTAAGTGAAAGCAAGTAAATAAAATAACACTGAATGTAATTGTGATGACCATGCCCTGGCCCAGCAATCAAGGAGCCTCAATCCTCACCACTAACACCAGGGAGGTTGTCTCATAGAAGAGAGGAAAGGATAACTAATACACACAGTAAAGTACAATTTCCCTTAAGTGAACATAGAAATCACAATCAGTCTGGGGCTGGTTGCTCCCTTACTCACCAGGTCCCCAATAAGACTCCCCACTGTCACAGCTATAGTGTCCAGGTCTCAGCCTAGCTGGGCAAGCAAAAACCTCCAGTACCCTCTCTGTCCAACTAGGGCTTAGCCGGTAAACTCTATAAATATATAATGTACTCTAAAGCATACTTTAACGCTACATAAACCAGCCACAGGTAGAAGGTTTTAAAATTATTTAATAATAAATAATAATAATAATTAAAACACAAGACAAAACTACTACACCACACAGATATCTAATAGTTGAGAGATCACACAGAAACTTAAAATAATACAGTAGGACAGGTCTAATTTCAAAGAAAAATACCTAATTAATCTTTACTAGCTTTAACTATTCCTACAAGAAATCACAGTGTTAGAAGCTTACATGTGAGCTTAGGCCGAGTGCCGAGTTAGATATCCAAGATCAAAATGCTTCCAGTCTCTTGTGAGAAATAGTATTTAAACATTACTAACAAACATGTCTCTAAGGCCCTCCCAAATTACATAATTTTTGACACTTACTCTGGAGTTCTCAGGCCACAAACTGCATTATTTAGCAATCTAACACCTGCTCAGAAACTTACAACAATACAAGTCATTCATGTATACTCGAACAGAAACTAGAGCAATAAAGCACATTCCACATCTAAATTCTGGTCATAAACTTTAGCCTTAAAACAATGGGCATGAAACCTTTATCCAGACACACTGCAGCCGAATTCTAACATGAAAGGGTCACGACATGCTTCACTGGGCCAGTAGAGTGCAATGTTGTCACATATTTTGCAGTTCCACATTTCACAATATCCTTTTACACTCAAGAAACATGCCTGTATTTTACAGTTATTTACAAATGCCAGAATTTTATATCAAATTCTATTTGACTACGCTGGCAGCCTTCTCCCATCTTCTCCCCAATCGTCACCCCCCCCCCAGGAACTCAAGCAAGTTTTTCAAGTGCCCCTTGAGAAACATTGCTTGAGATTGTCAGGTCCATCAGGGTGTACCTCACCCCATTCCCTGTCTTGAGGGCCCATCTGGATTGGCATTGCTACTCCCACCTTGGTGCTGCACTGACATATCATATGCTTGCCAACCCAGACTCCATCTTAGCAACTTGGCATTTTGCTGACTGGCTCTGTTTAACCAGGTTAGATGGTTGTGATCGGTCATCACAGTGAATTTTCTTTAATACAGATGAGGCTGAAGTTTCTGTAGTGCCCACACTATGGCTAGACATTCCTTTTCTACCACTGCATAGCATTCCTCCCTGGGTTGGAGCCAATGACCGAGATAAACCACTGGGTGCTCTTCTCCCTCTGAAGAAATCTGGCCAAGTACAGCCCCCACCCCATAGTTTGAAGCATCCACTTGCACAACAAATTATTTGCTATAGTCTGGACTGGCTAACACAGGGGGTCCTACCAAAGCTTCCTTAAGCTTCTGCAATGCCTGCTCACATGCTGGGGTCCACACTACCTTATCTGGCCTGTTCTTCCTTGTCAGGTCTGTGAAGGGAGCAGCTATGGTACTATAATTGGGAACAAACTTCCTGTAGTACCTTGCTGTCCCTAAGAATGCCCTCACCCGCTTTTTGGTAACAGGTGCAGGCCATGCCTGAATAGCTTCCACTTTGGCAGGTTCTGGCCTTATCTTACCACTCCCCATTCTATGTCCTTGGTAAGAGACCTCTGGTATACCCACCTGACATTTGCTCGGCTTAATGGTCAACCCTGCCCTCTGTAGTCTGCCCAGTACCTCCCTAACATGCTGAAGTTGCTCCTGTCAGGAATGGATGTAGATAGCAATATCATCCATGTAAGCAAGGGCAAACCCTCCTGCTCCTGGTAAGATATGATCTACCAGCCTCTGGAAAGTCGCTGGGGTATTCTTCATCCCAAAGGGAATCTTTGTGAACTCATACAAGCCAAAAGGAGTCACAAAGGCTGACTTCTCTCTAGCACTGGGAGTCAAGGGCACCTGCCAGTAACCCTTGGTAAGATCAATGGTTGTAAGATACTTAGCCCCACCCAGCTGCTCTAGGGCCTCATCTGTCCTAGGCATGGGGTAAGCATCTGCCTCTGTGTGACTATTTAATTTCCTGTAATCCACAGAACCTGGTGCTGCCATTCTTCTTTGGCACCAGTTCCACTGGCGAGGCCCAGGGACTGCTGGACTCTTGAATCACCCCTAGTTCCAACATCTCCTGTACCTCTTCCCTCAGAGTCTGTTTGACTCTCTCAGGCACCATACAAAGGGGCCTGCTCGATAGGCCTTTGGGTCCAGTATCCACCTGGTACTGCACCAGGTGGGTGCTCCCTGGTTTCCTGGTGAACATGCCCCCAAACTCCTGCAACACTGCTTGGATTTCTTGAACCTGGGTAGGAGATAGCTGCTGGGACATTGTTACCCCTTCCACTGAGGTGTCAGCCCGATCTCCCTCAGACTCCTCCTGCAATCCACTGCAAATGCTCAGCACAAGGGCCTCCCTATCATGGCAATGTTTCATCATGTTAACATGGTACAATTTGTGCCCCTGCCATCTGCCTAGCACTTCCACCATGTAGTTAATGAGAAGTTATGTACCTACCATAATGTTCCATGTTAGTTGTCTTCTCTCGCCTTCTTTCTTGCTGGATGGGTTTGGAGCCGAACCTCGGCTCCGACTCGGCCTATACTAAAGCTCGAGAGCTAATTTTACCGGCTCGAGGCAACTCTATATCCCATGATGCTAGGCGGCAACTACCCAGATCTCATTTGGCAGCTGAGAAAACAATAGCCAATTCAGTCTCCCCACTGAGGTGGAGGAGGAGAAAGGAGAACTCCCCAAATATCACTATCTGAAGCTGTAGCTACCCCAGGACCAGCTGTTTGGGCTTGGAATAGTGCAAGATAAGGTCCCTTAGAAGAAGGGGAAAACCTCTCGGTCTGTCCAGGCTAGGGGGATGGTGGGCAGGACGCAAGAAAGAAGGCGAGAGAAGACAACTAACATGGAACGTTATGGTAGGGCCATAACTTCTCAATGTTAAGTTGTCAATCTCGCCTTCATTCTTGCTGGATGGGACCGCGTCCCTAGCACCTTCATCCTGGGTGTCTCATTGGAACAGACTCTTGAGAACGGTGGAACCAAAATTTGCCCCGTTTCTGGAGGCCATGTCCAATTTGTAATGTGTAACAAAGGTATGAGGAGAGGCCCATGTGGCTGCCGCACAGATTGTGTCTATTGACAATCTAGCTTGAAAGGCTGCTGATGTAGCTAACGCTCTGGTTGAATAGGCTCTTGGCCTAGAAGGCAATTCTTTACCTCTGAGTTGATAAATACAGGTAATCACAGAAGACAGCCACCTAGACAGGGTTACTTTGGATACCGAAAGGCCCTTTCTACTTTCTGCATAAGATAAAAGAGTTGATCAGATATCCTGATTTGTTTAGTTCTGTCCAGATAGTAGCAGAGCTGACTATGAAAGGCCAGGCAATGCAGTTTTTGTTCCGCCCTGTTTGAATGATTAGGGATGAAAACTGGAAGATCAATAGATTGATTTAAATTTGCCTGAGAAGCCACCTTTGGTAAAAAAGATGGGTTAGTTCTTAGAGAAACTCTGTCTTTGTGGAAAACTAAAGAAGGAAGACGAATGCAAAGGGCATGAAATTCAGATACTCTCCTAGCAGATGTAATGGCGACTAGGAAGAGTGTCTTCCAGGAAAGTAACTTCAATGAACAGGAAGCCACAGGTTCAAAGGGAGGGAGAATTAAGGATGCTAAAACTAAGTTTAAATCCCACTGTGGTGGCGGGTCTTTGATCGGGGGCTTGAGTAAAAAGATACCTCTGAGGAATGCCTTGCAAAGCTTATGGGACATGATGCTGGAGTCCGACAGGCCTATGTGAAAATTTGAAATGGCTGCTAACTGAACTTTTACTGTGGAGGAAGAAGATCCTAAATGAAAAATTTCAGCTAGGAAATCTAAGACCGAGTGTATTGGAGCAGTGAAGGGATCTATATTCCTAGCCTTTGCCCAGAAGGAAAAACGTTGCTATTTACTAGCATAGATCCTTCTGGTGGAAGACTTAAGGGAAGCTACGATAATATCCCGGACAGAATTTGAAATCACTGGAAGCCTGGCTAGGGACAGAAGTGGAGCAACCAAGCTGTGAGGTTGAGAGATTGGAGGGGATTGGTGCAGCTGCCCTGACTGATGGGCCAAAAGATCTGGCACTGGATCCAGATGCCAAGGCTGCTCCAAAAGATAACTATGCAGGAACGGGAACCATATCTGTCGAGGCCAATAAGGGGCAATGAGAATCATCTTGGCTCTCAAGGCGGTAGCTTTCTGAATTATCTGTGTGATTAATGGAAAGGGGGGGGGGAGCGTATAGAAGTCCCCGAGGCCAATCGTGGACTAGAGCGTCTCTGAGGGGATGGCCTGGAAGGGGGAAGAGAGTGAAGAAGTTGAGGCACTTGCTGTTTTGTGGTGTTGCAAAAAGATCACAGCAAGGAAACCCCCACTTCCGAAAAACTTCCTCCGTCACCGATTGCTTGAGAGACCACTCGTGGGGCATGAGAATAGCTCTGCTCAGCCTGTCTGCTATGACGTTGGACTTCCCGGGGATATGCGTTGCTATCAGAAACTGCTGAGAAGAGATCGCCCATTGCCAGAGTCTGAGTGCTTCTCGACATAGGGGATAGGACTTGGTTCCGCCCTGCTTGTTGATATACCATACTACGGACATATTGTCCATTTGAATTGCAATAGTCCCAAGGGGAAGAAAGTCTTGGAGGGCTTGCAACGTCAAAAGCACTGCTCTCATCTCCAGGACGTTTATGTGCAAGTCGCATTCGAAAGGTTGCCATGTGCCATGGATTGTCCTGCCCTGAAAATGCCCCCCCCCATCCAATCAGGGAGGCGTCCGATGTGACCGTGGTGACCGGGGGGGGCGGAGTAAATGGTCTGCCTTGATGGACTTGAGGGGAGGCCATCCACCAAGAAAGATGTTTTTTACAAGATAGAGTTATTAATATTTTGTGTGTCATAGGGAGCTGTTGGAAGGACCACTGGGAGAAAAGCATACACTGAAGAAGCCGCAAGTAAAAGTGGGCAAGGGGAAGAAGTGTGATGGCTGCCGCCATGAGACTTAATACTTTCAGAACATACCTGGCCTGAATTTTGTTGCTCTGAAGGAGGACGTGAACATGATTTTGAATATCTAAGACCCTCTGCTCTGTTAACTTTGCTGAGAGCTGAACGGTGTCCAAGGTGGCGCCTATGAAGGTAATAGACTGACAAGGCGACAAGGCAGACTTTTCGAAATTTAGAGAGATACCTAGCCCTTTGCAAATGTGAATGGTGTAATCTCTGGCTAGAAGAAATTAACGCCTGGTGGTGGCAGTGAGGAGCCAGTTGTCTAGATATAGAAACACCTGGAATCCTTGACATCTCAGGTGAGCTGTAACCGCTGCCATACATTTGGTGAACACTCGGGGGGGCTGTAGTGAAACCAAAGGGCAGGGCTCTGAACTGGTGGTGACTGGCCCCCAGCTGGAAGCGGAGAAACCTTCTGGAGTGCCTGTGTATTTTGATGTGATAGTACGCATCCTGAAGGTCCACTGAGCACATCCAATTGTCCTTGCCCAGAAGGGGTAGAATGGACTGTAGCGCGACCATCCGGAACCTCGTTCTTTTTACAAACTTGTTTAGTTTGCTGAGATCCAATATTGGCCTCCAGTCCCCTGTTTTTTTTGGTACCAAAAAGAACTTTGAGTAGACTCCGGATTCTAGTTGGTCTGCTGGGACTGGCTGGATGGCTCTCTTTTTTTTTTAGCAGCTTTAATATTTCTAGTGCTGCTTGTTCCCTTAGACTGGGTGGAACATCTGGAAGAGACCCCATTTGAATAGTTGGGGTTTGGATAAAGAGGATTTTGTAACCCTCGGATATAATCGACTGTACCCATTTGTCTTGAGTGAGGGAGAGCCAGGCTTGTGGGTATAGCGATAATCTTCCCCCGACTACCACCGAAGGTGGACAGTCAGGCAGCACCTCAGGGATGCTGGAAGGGTTTGTCAGAGAGGGTTTCTCTGCTACCCTGATTCTGCGGACCCCCGCTGCCTCTTGGACGGCGTCTGTTGTTGTTCCCCCCCTGCCTCTAGGGGGGAAACTGACCTCTTGCATCAGGCGTGACTCCTTGTGATTTGCGGAACCACATTTTTCCACCCTTTTGACCCTTAGGATATGGTCTAGATGGGGTTGAAAAATGGACTCCTACGGCAGAAAGAGTCTTGCCATCTTGTTCGCATCTGGTCAAAGTATCTTTCACTTGAGGTCCAAACAACACTGAACCATCAAAGGGGGAGTTAGTGAAGGATGCCTTGAAGGGGTCTGCAAAGTTGCAAAGCCGCATCCAGGCGTGACGCCTTAAAGCCACACCTGTGCCTGCGGCCCTACTCACTCCATCGGCTGCATAGGAAATAAGCCGCATGGAGGAGTTGACAATGGAATTCAGGGTTCCTAGCTGTGAGTTAATTTTGTCCTGCAGCTGATGGATCCTGTAGAACCTCACCCAGTTCTTTGAGAATGTCTCTTTGAAGATGGGTGAAGTGGCATAAGTAATTCAGCGACCGCATGGCAAAGGTCGCTGACGAGAACATCTGCTTGCCGTACCAATCCATTGTCCTAGATTCCTTGTTAGGCGGATGGATAGGCACTGAAGAATCAGCCAGTTCCTTCTTGGTGGCTGCCGCCACCACCATGGCATCAACTGGGACACCTTTAGATAAAAATTGCTTATCCGAAGGGGCTGTTATAAATTTGGAAGGCCTCCGTGGGGTGGGTTCCATCGAATCAGGGGCCGTCCACACCTTCCACGCCACCACTTCCATAAGGGGGTCAAAGGGCGGAGACACCCAGGAGGTGGAGGGTCAAGAACCAAAAGCCTCCAGGTAAACCAACTCGTCCTCGGAAGAATTAAGGGAAGACCAGTTCCCCCTCTGTTTAAGGATTTCAAGGATGTCAAAAAAGGAGACATCCTCAGAAGGGGACCTTGGGAATCTTTCCGACTCATCCAAGTCGGTATCAGATGTGATGGACTCAGGGGAGTCCACATGCTTCCTCTTACATGTCCTCTTACGCGGGGGTTCCCCTGACGGATCAGGAGAAACCTCAGAAGAGGAGGATATTCCCAATGGGGAAACCCTGAGGTGTTGGATCTCTACGGCCAGGGGTGAGAGAGTGGGAAGAGACCTCAGCAGGCACTACAGTGGGAGGAGCTGATGGAGCTGACCGTAGAGCAGGCAATGGGGCCAGTACGCTCCTCATGACCTCGAAGGCGCCCCTATCAGGCAAGCCAGAGGGCTCCCGCTCCGAAGAACTAGGAACCCCAGCCGGCACTGACAGGGACGGCTCAGAAGCCGATGTTGGGGCCGAACTCACTAGCGCCGATGCTCCGAGAGGGAGAACGGGGTCGGACAAGGGTCCGATGCCACTCACCCCCTCAGAGCCGGCGAGAGAGTCCAAGCACCCGGATCCCTCCAAGGAAGGCACCATGGACGAGATCGGAGCAGACGAAGGAGCTGAAGGGGGAGGTATCGGCTCAGACGTCACAACGGTCATGGCTCCGAGGAGCTCCGTTTCTGAACACTGGGGCAGAGTCGGAGGAGGAATAGTAGGTTGTATGGACCTCCTGTAGCCACTGTCTGATTTGAGATGGGCTGTGAAGCATTTGGGCCAGTGCCTGAGACTTTAACAGTCTGCTAATCACCCTCTCAAGGTCATGGTCGGAAAGCCTGGAAGACCGAGAGGAATGGCTCCGATGGCTCCGCTCCGAGAGTAAAGGTGATCTCGGAGCCGAATGGATAGATTCCAGAGATGGAGATCTGGACCTCTTACGTGTGGAGGGCATCGAGATTGGTGGAGCCGATGGAGCCGTAGACACGTCAGCTCCAGCCGGAGCCGACTGTGAAGATAGTCTTAGAGGCATCGGCTCCGGCCGGAGCCAATGCAGGAAGCTGCGATACAGACGTATCGGCTCCAGCCAGAGCCGATCATGTCGCAGAAGGTGGGCCACCATCCGAAGGCTTAGAGCACGCAGCCGATGGTTTGGGTGGCTTCGAAGGCTTCCCCGGCACGGACTTAGCCGGGGAACCTTCGGGCTTTAACAAGCCCCTCAAGATCAACTTATTCCTGTGCTCCTGCAGGACTCTTGGGCTGAATGCATGGCACACAGAGCAAGAGTCCTGCAGGTGCAGGGGTCCCAGGCAATAAACACAAGAGGTGTGACCGTCTGTCAGCGACATCTTCTGACAGCACGAGTCACACTTCTTGAAGCCTGAGACCTTTGTCTGTTTCGACATATTGCTGTCGAAAAGAAAAAAATAAAATTCTAAAGTTAGAAATAAACACACACACACACACACACACACACACACACACACACACACACACACTCAAACAGACAGGGATACAGGGATACTAAAGGCACACACACACAGCTAAGAATCCCTGTGAGGGAACTTAAGAAAAAACGGAAGGGCCTAAGGCCTAACCTAGGGTGGGGAGTATAACTGGGATAAGGGATAAAAATAGGACTAAAATTTGAAATTACAGAAAACTAGCCTATTTAGACAATATAATGGGAAAACTAAGTAGAAAAAACTAGAATTTTTCTTAATTTTAGTCACTAACCTGTGAGCCGGTAAAAAGAGCACCTCGCTAACGAGATCTGGGTAGTTACCGCCTAGCATCATGGGATATAGGGTTGCCTCGAGCCAGTAAAATTAGCTCTCGAGCTTTAGTATACGCCAAGTCAGAGCCGAGGTTTGGCTCCGAACCCATCCAGCAAGAATGAAGGTGAGATTGACAACTTAACATCATCACTTACCTTTCTTACCACCTTGTAGGGTCCCCTCCCAAGCTGCTTGCAGCTTGTTGTGTCTCGATAGGAAAGAGAACCATTACCTGCTGCCCTGCAGCATATTCCCTAGCTCGAGCATTCCTGTCATACCACACCTTTTTCTGTTGTTGCGCTTCTGCCAGGTTCTCCTGGGCCAGGCCCATGAGTTCCCTGAGCCTTGTCCTGAGGTTCAGGACATATGCCACAACAGACTCATTGTGAGACTCACACTCACCTTCCCACTCATCTCAAATTAAATCTAGAGGTCCCCTCACCCTATGCCCATACAGCATCCCATACAGCAACTCAAATGGTGAAAAAACTGTGGATTCCTGGGGAACCTCTCTGTAAGCAAACAGATGGGGCAAATATTTGTCCCACTCCATCTTAAACTAATCTGCAAATGTCCGTAGCATGGACTTGATTGTAGAGTTTAACCTCTCAACATGACCATTAGTCTGGGGATGGTAGGGGTGGTCTTAATGTGCTTTACCCCACAGGACTCCCATAGACAAGCCAGCAGGTCTGACATAAAATTGGCACTGCTGTCAGACAGTATTTCTTTTGGGAAACCTACCCTGCTGGAAATCTCTAGCAAAGCATTTACCACCTTCTCTGCCTCAATGGAGGACAAAACCACTGCCTCAGGGTATCGTGTAGCACAATCTACAGTCACTAGGATAAACGTTTCCCTGTGGAACTTGGGGTACTCAGAGGACCCACAATATCCATAGCTAGCCTCTGAAATGGCAAGGCATCAAAGGAGCTCTCACCTTGTCTCCTGCCTTGACTACCTTTTGGCACTGCTCACAGGTCCTGCAGTGCCCTGTTGCATCTCTGGAAATTCCAGGCCAATAGAAATTTTGCATAATATGCCTCTTTGTACGTTTTATGCCCATATGACATGCAAACGGAATATCATGGGCTATGTCTAGAAGCGCCAGACGGTAAGCTCTAGGCACTACCAACTGCTGTACTCTCTTACCTTCTAGCCCTCCCTCAGGGGTTCACTCTCTGTACAGTAATCCTTTGTTCCAGTATACAGATTCCCCCTTCCCTTTAGAATCAGGTGCCTCCCTTATTACCTGCCTCAGGCCTTGCAATGTAGGGTCTGAGAGCTGAGCCTGTCTCAAGTCTCTCCTTGTAACCCTTCCAAGCTCCCCTTCCACAGGACGTCTGGCATCCTCTGACAGCGGTGCCTCACTGTCAGCCTGGGTACTACTACTCACCTCTACCTTTGCAGTTACCCGTTACCCTGTCCAAGGGAACCTCAGTACCCACAAGCAACTGTGGCTCACATTCAATCTCACTGCTACAGCATAGCTCACTCCCTGAAGTAACCACCTCACCAGTCCTGGCTGTAAGTATGCAGTCTGTCTGGGTCTCCCCAAGGCTACCAGACTCACATGCTCGTCTCCTAGCCTCACTGCATGTAACTGCACAGTACATAGTACTGCCTCATCCAAATCCTTCCCTCTCAGGACATCTGCAGAATGGTAGTTCCATACCCCTGTTGTCTCAAGATAACCCACTGTTGACATTTTGTCTTTCCCACTTACTGGCTCCTTCACCTTTGGTTCCCACCTTGCCTCCATGGACATCTGTATGCCACATGGCCCCACTGGTTGCATTCAAAACATTTAACCCTAGCTCCTGGACGTGTACCTGGACTACTGGCTTCCCCTGCTACTGGTGGATTCTGTTGGGGCAGTCTGTGCTGCCCACCATGGGTTCATTTAGTCCCATGAACAGTACTGGGGGTCCCTTTCCTGTGCAGGGCTGCCCTGCTTGCTAGGTATAGGACTCCCTTCTTCCCCAACTCCTCTGAAGTAGCACACTGTATCAGCTAACCAGATCCTCATGAACTCAGGCAAAGTGCTAAGGGCTTGTTCCCTCACCAAAAGGTCTGCCAGCCCTTCAAAAGTGGTGACCTGACATCCACTCACTCAGCTATGAAAATAAGTGCTCAGTTCAGCAACATATTCACATACATTTTCATTTGCCTTGCGTCTATGCTCATGAAACTTTTTCCTATACATTTCAGGTGGTAGCTTATAAAACATTCCAACAAGTGTCTTTTTACAGCAGTATAATCAAAACAGTCAGTGTCATGCATTTTTGCTAAAGCAGTTACAACTTTACCATGGAGTAAGGGGGGTCAAGAACTGTACTCAGAGCCCTTGGTCAACTTCATACTGTTTAAATACTCACTCAAACATATGAATGAAGCTATCAAAAGTATCCCCCACTTTAAACTGTGGAAGAAATTCACTGACCTTTTCTGCTTCTGGGGTCCGGTTACTCCCTTCCCCATTACCTCCATGACTCTGGCAAAGAGTCAGCCTTTCCCTCTCATGCCTCCTCTGCCATTCGTTTTCCTCAGCTTGTAGACTCCTCATTTTCTTGACTGCTTCTACTTCCATATGCCTGGCCTCCAACTCAAGTCTCTTTAGCTCCAGCTGGATTTTTAAGTCCACTGCAGAAAGGTTGAGCCGTCCATTCTCCAAGGATATTGCATCTCCACTGTCAGTCTGACTGTCCACCAGGCTGCTGTTTTCTGATGCAGCTGTAACAAAGGCTGCAATCAGGTCTGCTATAGTCAGGTTTCCATGCACCAGTCCCCTAGCCTGGAACATCTCTGCCAGCTGGCTCCTTGTCAGCTTTCCATACTCTTCTGCTGACATGCTGCCTGCTCACCCTGACTAACACTAATCTAACAAAAGAAATAAAACAACTGTGATCTGAACTCTGAGTAAACACTGCGTGGCTGTTTTTAGAGTACAAAACATTTTTAGGTATCACTGTACATAAGCTACAGGAATTCACTCTACCCACACCACTACAAGCTAATTAGTACGTGAAGTAGATCCCACCACTGCCAAACACTTGTGATGACCGTGCCCTGGCCCAGCAATCAAGGAGCCTCAATCCTCACCACTAACACCAGGGAGGTCGTCTCATAGAAGAGAGGAAAGGATGACTAATACACCCAGTAAAGTACAATTTCCCTTAAGTGCACACAGAGATCAGACAGTCTGGGGCTGGTTGCTCCCTTGCTCACCAGGTCTCCAATAAGACTCCCCACTGGCACAGCTATAGGGTCCAGGTCTCAGCCTAGCTGGGCAAGCTAAAACCTCCAGTACCCTCTCTGTCCAACCAGTGCTTCGTGTCCCTGCCCAAGTAGCTGACACAACACACACACACACACACTTTGAGATAAGTATTTATACAACTTCACAGGCACTCCTGGGAAAGTCTGACACAGATTCTCCAGCTGTGCCCCTTTACCCAGACCATACAGTAGTAATCCCTGCCACCACCCAGCTAATAATATCAGCTACTAAAAAGGCCCTTAAATGGGTGTCCAATTATTACTGTGCAATATTATTATCCAATGGTAATGTGACTATTCAGTCTAGGCTTACTAGAAGGGCTTAGACAGTAAACTCTATAAATATATAATGTACTCTAAAACAATCTTTAACTCTACATAAACCAGCCATAGGTAGACTGTTTTAAAAATATTTAATAATAAATAATTAAAACACAAGACAAAACTACTACACCACAGAGATATCTAAGAGTTCAGAGATCAAACAGAAACTTAAAATAAAACAGTAGGACAAGTCTGATTTCAAAGAAAAATATCTAATTAATCTTTACTAGCTTTAACTATTCCTACAAGAAATCACAGTGCTAGAAACTTACATGTGAGCTTAGGCAGAGTGCTGAGTTAGATATCAAAGATCAAAATGCTTCCAGCCTCGTGTGAGAAATAGTACTTAAACATTACTAACAAAAATGTCTCTAAGGCTCTCCTAAATTACATAATTTTTGACACTTAATCTGGAGTTCTCAGGCCACAAACTGCATTATTTAGCAATCTAACACCTGTGAAGAAACTTACAAGAATATAAGTAATTTCACATGTATACTCTAACAGAAACTAGAGCAATAAAGCACATTCCACATCTAAATTCTGGTCATAAACTTTAGCCTTAAAACAATGGGCATGAAACCTTCATCCAGATGCACTGGAGCCGAATTCTAACATGAAAGGGTCACAATATGCTTCACTGGGCCAGCAGAGTGCAATGTTGTCACATATTTTGCAGTTCCAGATTTCATAGTATTCTTTTACACTCAAGAAACATGCCAGTATTTTACATTTATTTACAAATGCCAGAATTGTATATCAAATTCTATTTGACTAGGTTGGCAGCCTTCGCCCATCTCTCCCCAATCGTCACAGTAGTGAAGTTTTCTTTTAGCAAAAAAAAAGTGTTCACAGTGCAACATAAGAAGATTGTAGCTGAATGCAACTGTGTATCTTGTTTTCATGTTTCTATGGAAACAATTTGATAAGAGGGCAATAAAACACAATACTTTTTTTTTTCCTTAAATGACTATAACATAATATTTTCTGAAAGCATTCAAGTTGTTTTCTACAACTGGGAAAGTAATACAGATAAGATGAAAACAAACCACACTTAGTATAAGTAGAAGCACAGGCTGTACCATACATCTTAGCATGGATAACCATTACATGTCAATCAAAGCTCAAGAGTGTAGCTGTCAATCTGGGATAATTGTTCATATTAGTAGAGTTACACTTTACTATTCGAGATGTGCACAGTTTTGTGTGTTTGTGTTCATGTTCACAGTTTTGTGCGTTTGTGTTAAGTTATGAGGAGGTGTTTGTATTAATAAAAACCCAGTGTTTGTATTAATAAAAGCCCTCAAACAAAAAGACTAAGTCTTGTAAGATGCAACATAGCTACAAATGGATATAAGAAACAATTGTATAAAAGATCAACCTGCCAAAACATTAGTGTATGCATATTAGCTGAAACCAGACATTTAAAAAAGCTGTTTTACATAATGTGGGAATAACAACTTATCATAACGGCAACACTTTCCATATGATCTCTGAATGTGAATGGTATCACAGGTATATACAAATAAGAAACAGTAGTGAACTATATTAATAAATGCAAAGTGCAAATAACTATGCTACAGGAGACACATTTGGAAAGAAGGATGTGAATTTGATAAAGAAAGGATTTCAGGATGGTTATTCAGTGGAATATTTGGGACAAAGGAAAATGGGAGTACTTATATTAATTGCTAGATGTGCTCCAATAGTGACAGAAGAGGAAAAAATAATGGCAGATTTGCAGTAGTAAGGGGCTACTGTCAAGGGAGGAGGATTATGCTGGCATGTATTTATATTCCACTTAAAACTAATACAGTGGATTTAAGAAAATTCTGGGAAGAAAATCAGCTTTCAGTGCATATTAGTTATAGGCTGGGATTGGAATATAATTTGCAACAGTGAGCATGTATCTGGAGGGCATAGAAGGGCAAATATAACAAACGAGGATAGATTTTTGAAGAAATTGAAAAAAATTTATGAAAATGCTTGTTATGGAATATGTAAATTCAGTAGTAAAACTGAGCTAGGCTAGACAGACAGACATATTTCATGGGAACACGTGCATTTGACTGAAACTATTTTCAGATAATGTGTCAATAATAGCCAAAATAAAAATGTGGGATAAAGAAATAAAAAATGAGACACTAGCACTTTCCCACATGTCAAAAAAAGCCAATAAAGGAATGGGTAGTGGAAAAATATTTGGGAGTTATTAGGAAATATAGAAATTTCTTCTGAAAATATACTTGGGGAGTGGTATAAAATTAAAGTGGAGTTTAAAAATACGGTAGAAATAAAAGAAAAAAATTAAATGGTTAAGAACTAATAAGAATTATTTAGAAGGACTGACTTGCAGAATAGAGGGACTCTCTCAGAACCAGAAGGGGTGCAACTGCAGAGTACTAAAGAGAAAATAAGGGACAACCTGGATAACATGCACGAGTTTAGAAAGACTGCTTTTAAGAAATCATTTTTTTAATAATTTCAGAAAACAAAGGCTTTAGCACAACAGCTCAGGTAAGATAAAGAAGAAAGGGTTGTTGCCAAGATTAGGGAGCCTATAACAAAGGAAATAAACAGAGATCCTGTAGAGGTATTAGAAATATTTCGGAAACTTATGAAACATCTGTATAAAAAAAGAGACGTGGAAGTCAAGAAAAAGTACAAATGGAAATGTTTATGGAAGAATTCCAATATGCCAAGGTTAGAGGCAGATGAGGCTCAATTACTTAGAACAGAAGGAGGCAAGATAAAAAATGGTAATATATAACCAATCTACAGGAAAGACTCCAGGAACAGATGGCATTCCTGTGCAAGTTTGGAAGCTAGGAGGGAAGAAAATGATAAAGACCTGGAAGCTTTTGTTTAACAGTATTTTAAAAAGAAGCACCACCAAAATCCTAGAAGAAATCTGTGGTGACTGCAATACCCAAGAATGGTAACGGCCCATCAGATCCAGCTTCAAATATGCCCATAAACCGTGATTAAAAAGTGTTTTAGGTCTATAATGGCTAAAAGAATGGCAAAGGTAATGCTAAAACTGAATGTGGTTTTGTGGAGGGGAGGCAAACATCTGACATTAATAGAACAATGATGCTCTAGAGAGAAGCAGAATGTAAGAAAACACCACTGTTGTTAGTGAGCCTTGATGCTGAGAAAGCATTCAACAGAATAAGCTGGGTTTTTATGAGTGCAGCAATGGAGGCATTGGCATTCCCTGACACAATAATAATGTTAATTACAACATATATGCGGGATTGGAGTAGAAAATTAAAGTGGGGGGGCTTCCTCTCTAATAAGTTCTGCTTGAACAGAGAAGCCAGGCAGTGGTACCCTCATTTCCCTTTGTTCAATAAACTATATTTAGAACCAATGGCAATGAAAATAAGCGACTCAGAAATTCAAGGATATAATTGGTACCTCAATCAAGAAAAGTTGACTATTTGCAGATGATATTAATTTGCACCTGATAAAACTAGATAATGATATTTCAGTGTTGTGGGACATTCTGATACAGTTTCAAGTATTTTAGGAATACAAAGTTTGTGAAGATAACAAATGCACAGCTATAAACTATGTACTCACACAAGAACTGGTTCAGCAATACCCATACTTATGAAAACATGATAAAATTAAGTACTTAGGAGTATGGGTTAAAATGGATTCTGTTATGGCAGCAAAGGATATGTGGTGAGCAATCCACAAAAGATAATACAAAAACAAACTAGAAGCTCAGTTTTATGGAAATGGATAGCAAGATACAAGCAGTGAAAATGTTTTTAGTCCATTTACATTTTATATATAGGTCAAGCCTACTTTTAATCAACCAGAGATGTGAATAGCAGCTAATAAACAGTTGAAGGATTTTATCTGGGCCTGGGCATATATTTACATTTAAGTATTAATGGTCTTAAGTCAATGAATTTAAAGTGCATGAGGGAAGTTTTTTTTTTTTTTTGTTACAAATGTGAATGCATAGATGATGGTTCGCCTTTCCCTATTAGGAAACAGGATTCACTGTCAAAATGATTTTATGCCCCAACATATACTATTTTTAACTATATCACTACTTCAGATACGTGGCTATAAAAGATTTCTAGCCTTTTGCTCTAATATGTATGGGAGGTAAGAAAGGTGAATATTTCTACAAAACTTTTATACACACTTATAGTTAAAGAATGTGTGGGGTACCCCAAACTTAAAAAGTATGCCTTGGTATCTACTTTACAAATACATTTTCATTTGAAAGAAATTCTATCCCATTATGGGTGAGACTAGAAGCCCAGCTCCTAGGCACCGTCTCTTCCCTGAGCATTCGAGTATACTTTGGGACTACCTAAACACTTCAGCCTCCTTGGTAGTCACTTGCACATGTTGTTAAAGCACTCAGAAAACAGATGGCAGAGCTTCCACTCATGGTCAGACATGTCAATACAGGGCTATCCAGTGCTTAAGACAGACAGAGAAGATTTCCCCTGGGGAAGATGAATACAAAACAGCATAACTGATTTTAAGACCTTAATCCAAAAGTAGATCAGATGCTGACTTTTGCATCCTTGATTTCTTAAAAACAAAGGTATAGGCTGGAAAATTGCAAATACCAAATGCTGCTGATATCTCATGTTAAGGCATAAAGTTATAATTTCAGAACCGTTTCGAATAGTTAACTTCTGCTCCCTACCCTCAACCAAAAGACGACCAAGTTGTATACACTGCTCATACAATTCAATATAGCAGAAGCAAAGATTAAGTTTAGAGAGGACAACATGCAAGCTTTTGGAGAGAGAACTTGAGCACAACTGGTTCTTTCATATATGGGCTTATATCAATGACCTCTGTTCAATAAACATCAAATGATGGTACTTTATGATAGATATTGGACATAGTATGTACGAAAAAAGGGATTTGTAGCTCATTTATTGTGCAGTAGTTGCCCTGACCTTCAATACAAATTTCGGGATGGTTATGTTAAATCAATCTGGTGGATCACAAAATCTGTAAATAATATCCTCCCCATTCACTCTTTTTGCAGTTAACTGACTGACCTATTCCTTTTAGCAATTTATTAGTTTAAGCAAGGAATTCAGAGCTTTTGTTGCTCAGTTATACGTAGTAACAAGGAAATATATAGCTTACTTGTGGAAAACCCCTGGGAAACTTTCTCTCTAAAAATTTATGGATTTTATTTTTTTTTTGTTTCAAGTATTCAAAACATTCCAGAGTACAGCATTACAACATGCTTGTCTTCCACAGCATACTATAATAGCAATGTCATAATGATATTTTATGAGGCTTGGCAAAAATATTTGTCTTATTGTGCATAGGTTGTTTTGGCAGCAGATACTTAGTAGGATATTGAGTTTTACAGGCATGGATATTGTACTGTAACTGATGGAATTGATTCTTCCTAGTTTTGGGTTCTCCTGGTTTGTATTTTGCAAGATTGTTAACTGATCTGCAATTAAAACAAACACAAAGATATATAAAAAAACACAAAGCTATACAACTTTTCTTTCCCTTTTGTTACAGTCAATCCCACTGTCATATACTGCTAAATATTAAGTTTTGATTGTCTGCACTTCCTGACCTCAGCATCCTAGAAAGTGTCTGCTTAATTGAACCTTAAAACCTGCCATCCTGGAACACAAGACAAAATTAGTTCCCAAGACCCTCAAGCACATCCTCCTCACAGCTACAGCAATGTGTATCCAAACTCAAACATGTTCCTCAATCTTTGGGGCATACAGGCATACAGGGATATACTTGTGGAGACACATCCATGCAAATATCTCTTATAAAAAGAGAAATCCCCAATTTCAGACCCACAACTATCCTGTCACCTCTCTCAAACATCTTAGAGAAATGCATGCATAAGCAAGTCATAGAAAACTTACTTCATGAAAATCTGCTCACCCCTACACAACATGGCTTTCATCCAAAACATAGCACCAACATAGGCCTCCAATCCTTTATCAACACTATTTCTCAAGCCAGAGATAACAATAAACTAGTGTCATGCTTATTTCTAGATCTCTCCAAAGCATCTGACACAGTCTCTCACACCTTTCTTCTGGACAAACTTACTAATCTAAACTTTTCCACTTCTACCATTGCCTGGTTTACTAGTTACCTCACAAACATACTACAAATTGGTCAAATGGTTCTCTACTCTCTCCCCATCAAAAAGGGTGTTACCCAAGGATCTATTCTTGCTCCACTACTCTTCAATATCTTTACTAATCTACTCTATACTTCCTACCCTCAGTCATCCCTCATCCAATATGCACATGACTTTACGGTCATTACCATTGCTGACACCCTCTCTGACTTAAATTCTATTACTCAGAATTCATTCAACTCTATTGAAACCTGACTCACTAACAACCAGCTAATTCAGAATCCTAAAAAACACAAACTTGTACTTTTCCTTCCCAAAACCTAAACCACCTTAAATCCATGTTTACTATCCTTGCTCTATAAAAACACCTATCACAGTTGAACTCAATACAAAACTTCTAGGGGTCACGATAAATGACCAACTGAAATTTGATTTGCATGTTAACAACTGTATTAAAAAGACCCATCAAAAACTTGGCCTCATACAAAAATAAAAAATTCCTACCAAATAAAGCTAAAGTCTCTCTCTCCCTCATGCCTCTCTCTTACCAAACCAATTGTACAGCTCTCAGATCCTCACCACCCTCCAAACCTCTCTCCCAAGTTAGAAGCTACCTATAACAAAGTGCCAGATTTGCTGCAAATCAAAACTATAGACGTCATCACTGTCTATCATTAAAACAAATAAACTGGATAGAATTACCCCACCAACTTCTCTTCTCTCAGCTTCAGATTATCCACTCTATCTTGTACAACCATCTTTCCGTGTTAATTTGCCTTCAACAATCTCGTTCGATACTTCCTCTAGGACACTCTGAAGCTCAGATCAAGACTTACCACAAATCTATAAATCTAAGATCAAGTCAAAACCTCTACAGCTACTTCCCTACAATTTCTTGGAATAAACTCCCACTGGAAATTCAATCACTTGCAAAACTCAAAGAATTTAAATCAGTCACCAAAGTCTGCCTAAAAAAAGTAACTGGTCATGCCATTGTACTCACCCTCAAACTGTCTTCCTCTTTTACATAGTTTACAGTCTGTCCCTCCTTGTTTTTATTTCTGTTATATATCAGCTCTCTTAGGCATCTTATCTAGATAATTAAATTACCTGTCACTCAATCTTAAAAATATTTCTTTGAATATACTACCTGGATTATCTTCACCAACTGCAACTAAAAATTGCAGTACTAAAAAAATTCTCATACTGTTTCAGCATACATCTCCAGTTAAATGTCACCTTAAATGCTGTACGGGCCTCTACTGAAAAAGGGCCATCAGCTCAGTCTGACAAACCAGGTCAACAAATGTAAAATAATAAGTGGGACTTTGCAGTATATCTGGGCACTAAACACACGCCAATTTTTTTTTCAAATGATTCCTCTCCAAACTACTCCTGTTCTCTTCTCAGCATATCCATTTATCATCATTTAATTCTTAGTGCTTTGTTTACTCTGCTCACTAATCTTTTGGTATATGGATCCTTTCCTCAAGCGTCAATTAATAAATATTAGGATTGTGTAGGCTGTTCTAATAAAATATCAAATCCATTCTATATTTCACACTATTAAATTATTCCCTTAAACCCAATCTGCAACAATTCCAGAAGCCCAAACCTCAAGTGGTCTGTTTTCTCTCTTAGATCTAAGTTGCTTCCAATGCATCACTTTAGCTTACTTTTATTATTTTCAATATCCAAGACCCTTTCCTCCAGTATTCTTATTCTGCTTTCCCCAAAATGGGATATGTAGTTCATCCAGATATGTACTCATTCCTCATTTAAACAAACTTCTCACAAACACTAATATTTATTCCTCTACAGCTCCTGAAAATGGACCACGTCCAGTCAGCCTACCTGCTTACCAAGTGATACAAATCAACTCTGCTCTCCAAGCACTTATTCTCCATAATACACACATTTCCAAGTTCTCAATTTCCAATCATTAACCTCATATTTGTTTTCGGGCGGCCACGGTGGTGCAGCGGTTAGTATTGCCCCCTCACAGCAAGAGGTTCTCCAGTTCGATTCTCGGCTGGGGTGCCTTCTGTGCGGAGTCTGCATGTCCTCCCTGTGGTCGTGTGTGTTTCTTCCGGGTACTCCAGTTTTTCTCTCACATCCCAAAAACATGCAGTAAGTGGATTGGACACACTAAATTGGCCCTAGGTGTGAGTGTGTGCATGTGTCTGCCTTCTGTGGAAGGCTGGGCGCCAGGCTGGCAACTAGACACCATAAAACTCCACTGCCAATCATGAGCAGACTGATGATCCACTTTGGCAATCCCTAACTGGGAAAAGCAAAAAGAAGAACCACCTCGTATTTGTTTTCCATTTTGCATACAAACAGAAAGAAGATACAATAACCTTTACTTGCACTGCCTCATAACATATCTCTATAAATCGCTGACCTTCACATTCCTCAAATAATACCAGCTTATTCCAAGCTATATTAGTTTCCCCATCATCTTAAAAATAGTCCCTAATCATATTCTTAACTGACAAAATTCTCCAGCATATAAACAAAGGTGGAATGCGAAAGTGCACTGCTTATGCTTTATTTCTCCCTGTAAACTATTAAATCTTCTTCAGTGATTGGCCCTACTTCCCTCCTCGCTGAGAGCTGATCATGGAGCCATCAAACAAAGAGCCACTGAGGCTTTTGCTTTGCATAGCAATAACCTTATACACATCATGGGAGACTGTAGGACTCCTCTCGTATGATGCGTTTTTAAATGCCCCACACACACAAACACACACAGCCTTTGACATATTATTAACAGCTTGGGATAGCTAAGCTCATGTCCCCAAAACTCATGGTCACTGTGTACATGCATACGTCCACTTGCATAACAGCAATCAGCCAACCAGAACCACCATATCTCTTCCCACAGAAAGGGCCCACTGACTGTTCACTCCCAACATGTCCTGCTCAGCTCTTGTAGCTCCTAGGCTGCTAATATTATTTTGTCATCTGTATCACTGTTGGGGCTTTACCTCTCTGTGCCATATAGCTGTCACTCCCATCCTCTCCTGCTAAGCTCTTCTAGCTCCTAGGCTGTTATATTATTTTGTCATCTGGATCACTGTCAGGGCTTTACCTCTCTGTGCCACATAGCCAGGATACAGCTGGTGAGATCTTTGATATCTAAACCCATTATCTTCCATTTTCAAGCATCAACCTTCAATCCATTCTTCAGCTTCTACACGTCTTATGTTTTTCCACATTTTGTCCCTGCTACCTGCTGATCATCAGACACTCTTCCCCTCCAATCAATCAGTACCTTCATTTCCCATCACTGGGCAAGAGTTGACCAGGTGGGACCATTGTAAAATCAATTAAGGGTGGTTTGTGCATTTTCTTTTTTCTTATGCCTCACCTCCTACACACACCTGGGTGTGCTGATAAAGGTGGTGTATGCAATAGGTTGTTGGTGCAGGGTGGCTCCTCATTTCCACAAGGAACATGCACCAGCAAGGGATCACACCCAAACTCAAACACAGGAGTGATTCCACCGCCCCAAACTCAAGCACAGGCAGTAGTTTCCCAGTCTCCACTTGGAAATTCTGACCTCTTCATGTATTCCCTAAAGGTGTGCCAGACCCCTCCTACCAGGGAGAGAGAGGGCAGAGAGAAGGACAGGCAGATTCACTCTTCTTTCTCCCCCACCTTGCTCATTCAGTACCAGGGCTGCTATTGACCCTGGTGATCAATCAAGCATTCGCCCATCTATGCCACACAGCCAGGCATATGTCTTATTAGTGGATTCCTCTAATACATTCCTTAGCCATATCTGTAAATAAATAGGTAGTTACAAGGTTTGCAGTCCAGGAGATGATGGAGGGGCTTAGCCCAAATTTCCAGTTGCCCCCAAACACCGTCTGGTTAAGTGACTTGGCTATCAATTACATACTGTGTAACCTTGCCCAAAGGAATCAAGCCCTATGCCACAGGAACTACATCTCACAGCCTTAACCCTCTGCACCAATTGCAAGACACTGAATATAGTCATCCCTCCATAAGTAATCTAATTCCATCAGTGAGTTTTGCAAAGGAAACTTTTTAAATTACCAAGTCACATATTTATTTTGTCTTATAACCCATATTATCAAACATCTGAAATAAAAGATTAACAGCAAGTCATCAGGCTGTAACAAACCAATCAATACATCGTCTTCCAAATAATTATATTTTAACTGCTCCTCCTGCAATGTGTATCCTACCCAGTTCAATGTCATCAACAGCAAATAGAGGTTTATAAGTAAAAGACAAACAAAAGTATAAACAGATGACCTTGCCTCATTTCTCTACATACTCTAAATGGTGATGACATATTTACATGTATTTTAACTTTGCCTTTTGGCATACAATATACTGCATTCAACTTTGCCTTTTGGCATACCATATACTGCCTTCAATCCATTCACAAAGTCCACATTAAATCCAAAAGTCAATGTTACTGACATTAAATAACACCGCTCAATGCTGTCAAAGGCCTTCTCTAAATCAAGACTCACTATCACTAATGAATTATTCTTCTCGTGTCCTTCTCAACAACAATGCAGTTTCAATACTTTATCAAATGTCTGCCTACACGGATTACTAGCTTACAGAGTTAATATCCAGTCTGGCTACTCTCTTCACCAATGTTGCCATCTGAATCTTATAACCAGGATTTAAAACAGAGGTATATGATGAATGAAAGCTCTGGTATCTCTTTAGGGATAACTAATCACAGCTTTCTTCCATGACTGGTGACTGCCTAGTTTCCAATACTGCATTAAATAATACCAACTTAGTCCTTACTTCCTGACTGCAAGCGCCAAAACTAAATTGGCAAACCATAACAGCCTGGAGTTTTCCCCACAGCTTGCCCCTTAAATAGACCAGGAACCAGAACGAAAAAGACCACCAAAGGATGAGCAAGCCTGGAACACAGTGTCACAAGAACTCCACCAGGATAATCAAAAACCTTTTATTGAGTGCTTTCATCAGGTTGTAACCAAAGACTTCATCAGAATACAACAAAACTTAATACACTCTTGTTAAGTATACTAAAACCTATGAGAACACATGACATAGTAAGCCAATGAAACTTCTCATAAAAAGAAGTTATGTACTTACCATAACATTCCATGTTTGTAGTCCATCTCGCCTATATTCTTGTTGGATGGGTTCTGAGCCGACTCAGCCAATACTAAAGCTCGAGAGCTTTTACTGGCTCGAGGCTAGCCCTTATCCCATGGTGCCTCACTGCAATTCCCCAGATCTAGTTTGCAAGAAAGCAATAAATACCTATCAGGTAAGAATAAGAAAGAAGCTGTATAAATACAGCAAAGGATTAGAAACGCAATCCATTCCAGGTGGACAATAAAGAGCAATGTCAGGCAGCACCAAAAGAGATCCACCAGATCCCCCAAGGAAGGGGGTTGGAGGGAGGGACACAAGAATATGGGCGAGATGGACTACAAACATGGAACGTTATGATAAGTACATAACTTTCTTTATGTTATGTAGTCCTATCTCGCCATAATTCTTGCTGGATGGGACAGCATCCCTAGCACCTTTATCCCGGGTGGCTCAAGTGAAGAGACACTTCAACACAGTGAACCCAAAGGATGACCTGTCCCAGGAGGCCAAATCCAATTTGTAATGAGTGACAAACATATGTGGTCTTGCCCAAGTAGCTGCTACACAAATACTATCAATTGGGAGCCCCTAAAGGCACATGAAGTAGCTACAGCCCTAGTAGAGTGACCTTTAGCTTTTACCGGTAATTGTCTACCAGCTTGTTGATAAGCAAAGGATATGCAATCCGAAAGCCATTTCGAAAGAGTAATTTTAGAAACAGGCAAGCCTTTCCTTTTGTCAGAAAAGAAAATTAAAAGTTGATCAGATTTCCTGAATTCTTTAGTCCTGTGTATATAAAAATCTGAGTATCCTGTGGACATCTAGCTGGTGTAGTCTATACTCGGATTTATTAGAGTGGTTTGGAAAAAACACTGTTAGCTCAACGGTAGTATTCAGGTTGTGCTCTGAGCATACATTAGGAAGAAATGAAGGATTTGCCCTGAGAGAGACTCTATCCTTGTGAAAGATAATGTAAGGAGGTTGAATAGTTAGAGCTTGTAGTTCTGTAACTCTCCTAGCAGATGTTATAGCTACCAAGAACAAGCTTTTCCATGATAACAATTTTAAGTTTGACGATGAGGATGGCTCATAGGGTGCAGACATCAAAGATGAGAGGACTAAGTTTAAAGTCCCAGGGGTCTAATCACTGTTTTATTACTGGGGGCCTAAGAAGAACTCCTTTTAAGAAGGTTTTACACAGGGAGTGCTGCATGATTGGATTTCCGATGAAACCAAAATGGAAATTGGAAATGGCAGCCAGTTGAACTAGCGGCTGCCTCTCCTTCATGAAAAATTGTAGTTAGGAAGGATAAAATGGATTCTAAAGGAGCCGTATATGGATCTAAGCCCCGATTCATAGCCCAAAGGGAAAAGCTTTTAATTTGCTAGAATATAGTTTCTGAGTGAAAGGTTTATGGGATGAAATTAGGATGTGTTTGACCTCTGGAGATAAGGGAATACACCTGGCGATATGTGGAATTGGAGCAGCCATGCTGTCAATTTGAGGGTGTGGTTGGAGGGATGGAACTGTCCCAATTGATGAATCTGGAGATGGGTCCAGAATCCATGGCTCCTCCAAGAGGTAGGGCCACAGGAAAGGAAACCAAACTTGTCAAGGCCAGTAAGGAGCAATGAGGATCAAGTAACTCCTCAACTGTCTTGCTTTCTCTATTACTTTGGGGATGAGTGGAAAAGGAGGAAAGGCATAAAGAAGTCCCGGGGGCCAATCGTGAACTAGAGCATCCCTGGTTGACATCCCCAGATGGGAAATGAGGGCAAATTAGCTGCTGCATTTGGTGTTCAGGTGAGTGGCAAATAGATCGCAGCAAGGCTGGCCCCATTTGTGAAAGATCTCTTTCACAACCAATGGATTCAGGGACCACTTTATCCACTATTATGTTGGATTTCCCTGGGATATGCGTTGCTATCAGGAAGCGTTGAGTATCCATTGCCCATTTCCAAACTCTTAAGGCCTCTCTGCAAAGTAGGTAAGACTTGGTTCCCCCCTGCTTGTTTATGTACCATATGACAGACATGTTGTCTGACTGAATCGCAATAGTTCCAGTGGGAAGGGAGCTTTGCAACGCATATAGCACAGCTCTCATCTTCAGAACATTGATGTGCAAGTGGTTCTCGTGGTTTTGCCAAGTACCTTGGATTATCTTTCCCAGATAATGCCCTCCCCATCCTATCTGGGAAGCGTCCATGGTCAAAACTGCTTTCTCTTGGGGAGGAACAAGTGGACGACCTTGGACAAGTTGTTTCGTGTGTAGCCACCATGTTAGATCCCTTTTGCATGTGTTCTTAATATCTGGTGAGACAATGGAAGGTCTTGCATCAACCACTGTGCAAATAGCATCCATTGGAGAATCCTCATATGTAGGCGAGCAAGAGGAACTAATAAGATGGAGGAAGCCATAGTCCCTAGGACTTAGGACTACTCTGGCCTGGACTCTTTGTTTAAGGATCTGACCTGACTGCGTAGAGATTCCACTCTTTCCTGTGTTAGCTTTACTGACATGGTGGTAGTGTCTATTTCTGAGCCTAGATATACAATACGCTGCGAGGGAGATAAGACTGACTTTTGCAAGATGACAGTGATGCCTAGGCTGGCGAACAAGGATAGAGAGTCTCGTCCCTGGTTATTATGAGTTGATGTTTGGTGGTAGCAGTGAGGAGCCAGTTGTCTAGGTACGGAAACACCTGGAATCCTTGACGTCTCAGGTGAGCCGTTACCACTGCCATGCATTTGGTAAACACTCTGGGGGCTGTAATGAGGCCAAAGGGCAGTGTTCTGAACTGAAAATGATCATCTCCCAGCCGGAAGGGTAAGTGCCTCCTGGAGCACCTGTCCATTTTGATGTGGTAGTATGCATCCTGGAGATCGATTGAGCACATCCAGTTGCCTTTCCCGATAAAGGGAAATATCGACTGTAGAGTGACCATTCGGAACTTAGATTTTCTTACATGCTTGTTGAGCCTGCTGAGATCTAGACTTGATCTCCAGTCCCCTGTCTTTTTTGGAACCAAAAGGAATCGAGAGTAAGTTCCAGATCCTACTTGCTCTGCGGGGACTTCTTGGATGACTTTTTTGCAGCAACGAGATGACCTCTGATGTTGCACGGTCTAGTCAGATGGGTGGTACGTCTGGAAGAGACTGGCTTGTTGGGGTTTCAGAAATAAAGGGAATCAGGTAACTGCTGGATATTATTGTGTGTACCCAACGATCTTGAGTGATAGCCAGGCTCTTAGGTACAGCGATATACGACCCCTGACTGCCTCCAGAGACAGGTCGGGCAACCTCTCAGAGTCGATGAAAGGGACAATCAGAGAAAGCTTCTCTGTCTCCCTGATGTTGCAGACCTCCTCTGCCGCTAGGGCGGCGTCTTCCATTATATCCTTCCCCTCTGCCCCTGGGGGAGGGTTGACCTTGTGCCGGAGGAAACCCTTTTCGGGATTTGCAGAACCACATTTTCCCTCCTGTATTACCCTTGGGATAGGGTCTGGACGGGAGAGATAAATGGACTCCAACAGCAGATAAGGTTTTCCTTCCTGCTCGCACCTAGTCAAAGTCTCTTTCACTTGGGGTCCAAAAAGAGATGAACCATCAAAGGAAAGGTTAGTGAAGGAAGACTTGAAGGATTCTGTAAAATTACAAAGACGCATCCACGAATGTCTCCTGAGGGATATTCCTGCTGCAGCTGCCCTGCTCACTCCATCTGCCACATATGAGATCAGCCTCATGGAGGAGTTCGCTATGGAAGTAAGGGCGGAGAGCTGCGCAGAAACCTTGTTCATGGAACCCGGAGCTATCCAGGGTATCTCCCAACTCTTTCAGGAGATCCCTCTAAAAATGAGTAAAATGAGTCAGGTAATTCAGCGATCTCAATGTAAATGCCGCTGAAGAAAAAGTACG
This sequence comes from Protopterus annectens, assembly GCF_019279795.1. Taxonomy (NCBI): domain Eukaryota; kingdom Metazoa; phylum Chordata; order Ceratodontiformes; family Protopteridae; genus Protopterus; species Protopterus annectens. The sequence goes on along the minus strand of NC_056726.1, from coordinate 1,843,640,218 downwards.
CATCGTTCTGCACTCCTTGTTAGGAGGATAGATATTAGAAGATGTCTCAGATAATTCCTTCTTGGTGGCCGCTGCTACCACCATAGCATCAACTGGAACTCCCTTACTAAGGAAAGACTTGTCCTCAGGTGCTGTCATCAATTTGTTTGGCCTCCTCGGGATGGCGTCCACTGAATCTGGAGAGGTCCATGCTTTCCGCGATATGAACCCCAAAAGTTGGTCATAAAGCGGTGAAACCCAAAAGGTGGAAGGCCGGGAGCCAAAGGCCTCAAGATACACCGATTCATCCTCAGTAGGGTTAGAGGTCTTCCAATCATCCCTCTGTCTAAGGATTTCTAGGATGTCGGAGAAGGAGATATCCTCAGAGGGAGATCTAGGGGACCCTTCTGATTCCTCTAAATCAGTGTCTGATGTAACAGGTACTCTTCAGGACTACTAATACTGCTGATCCCTCCAAATATCTCTGTCCCTATGTTACCAAGTTTTCCACTGACCATTGAAGTATTACTACTAATTTAAAGAAAAACTGGCAGCTATTCTGGAGTCATCCTGGTATTTTAGACCAGGTGGGAGATCTACCACAAACAGTGTTTAGGAAAGGTTCAAGCAACAAGCAGTTACCCGAGAGGGTAAATGTTTTTGAAAGTAGCAGCACTATTATTGGGACTAAAAAGTGTGGGGGCTGTTCTCAATGTTATTTGGTCATGAATTGTGACCAGATTAAGTTAAACCATACAAATATAAAACCTAATGGCAAATTTTCTTGCAACTCCAAAGGGGTTGTTTATGCTACCCTGTGTCAGCAATGTAATATGTTCTATACTGGGAAAACTAAAAAAGTTAAGAGACAGAATTTATGAGCATTATTGGGACATAAAAAAATGGTAAAAATAATGCCTTGTAAAAGCATATAGAAAAATACATGTTTTTTTTTATTTGCTGTTGTTGAAGGGGTCAAAATAGATCCTAGAGGGGGTCCCTGGGAAAACTATTTAGAATTCAGGGAATTATGTCAGCAAATTAAGTTGAATGCCTGTGTGCCCCCCAGGTCTTAATAACATCAGTATAAGTGGCCTATTAAGGCTGTGTTCTTATGTTATATAGTTTTTATATGTTTGAGCTATATATTATGGATTCTGTTTGTTGAAATGTTATTATAACATTTCTGTTACTTTAGGTAACAGTGTTTTTTGCTGTTTTACTTTAAAATATGTCCATGAATTCAAGTGTGATGGGTTACAGAAAGTCTGTTCATAAATAATGTTATGAGAAGTTTCATTGGCTTACTATTTACAAGAATAATCTTTTGAAGTTCTGTCCTTTGTACTGGCCGTGGGTGTGGCAACCCTACTTACTATGTCATGGGTTCTCACAGGTTTTAGTATAATTAACAAGAGTGCATTAAGTTTTGTTGTATTCTGATTCTTTGATTACAACCTGACGAAAACGCTCAATAAAAGGTTTTTGATTATCCTGGTGGAGTTCTTGTGACACTGTGTTCCAGGCTTGCTCATCCTTTGGTGGTACTGCCCCTTAAATAGATCAGTTAGTTCTTCAAATATAATTAATTATATCAACCATCCACCTTACTTCTTATTAACCAACCTTGGTAACTCAAAATGTTTGTTCAGTTTTAGCCCCCCCCACCTTGTATGGGCTTCATCCAATTTATCGTAATCTTTATAATTAAAATTAAAATAAAAAAAAAATAAAAAAACTCATCAACTCCGGTTGTAATCAGCACCAGATCTTTACTTGCAGCTCTCTCAGTCTCATTCATACTTTTACTTTTTACCTTTTCTGGCCTCTGACATTTCAGTCTACCTGACCACACTCTTTGATAAGCTGGCAAGTTCTAAAAATACTTATAGGTTCATAGGTGTTTACTAGGCTAAATGACCACAAGGTCCTTTTTAAGCCTGGCCATGCATCCCAAATCATTGACAAGTTCTGGTATCCAGTATAAGTGTAAGCAGGGGCTTGGGAGGTGAAACATTTTACAGGTTGTCTGTGTCCATTAGAGACATAAGTGCCAAACCAGGAATGAATTTCCGGTTCGCCATCCAGTTGTCCAAGTTACACTTGAACTGGGTTACGGAGGAACTCTGCTTCACATGGATGGGAAGCCTGTTCCATAGGATGGGTAGACTCTGGGATACATACCTGTCTTTCCAGCAAGTCCTATTTATATCACAAGTCTTTAGACTGGGTAATTCTGGTGCTGTTTGTTTTGCAGATATGCAAGAGGTTCATCAAAGTGTGGTCTGACAACTCCTTGTATGCAAGGTATAAATCTCCCCTCAAAAGCCTGTAGGAGACAGAAAACAGGGATAGGGCCTTGAAGCAATCTGCATAGGACATGTTACACCCTGTATTCTTTTAGTGAGGCACCGCCATAACACTTCAATTACGGGATATGCCTGGTTAGATACATACCAAAGAGGGCACTGTACTCAACAACAGATACAGTGGAACAATGACTTCCTTGGACCTATATACCATACCTTTGTTTATTTATAAGTTGCACGACATACAATGATTTCCTCACTCAAGTACACACGATTGTCAAAGACTAGATCGTTGTCTATGTCTATCGCCATGTCCCCAACTACTGAGTCAACTATTAGGGGTGTACTGTCAATATAATAATTACCAGGGGGGTAGATGACTTCCTGAAGGATACTATTATGCATTTCTTGGTATATAGATTTAGTCCACAGCTGTCACCAGTTATTGTCTGCATCAGCCTTTCCTGGAGAAACTACAGTTGTGCAAAATCTTACCACAACAGTAAATGTCCTTCCCTTCACTGTTGCAGTATTCCTTACTCTAGGGATCCCCTGTCAAGGGTAGCCAGGCGTCTGACCAGTATACGAAAGTCTTAGGATTACTAGTATGTCATACATCACATGTATGCTCCCCACTCACAGCATAGGGCATAAAGGTGATGTACTGATGTACCTATCTCAGAACTGAAAATCCCGAGGAGGAGCAACAGTCCAAAGAATAAACCAAGAACATGTGCATCCGGAAGGAGAAAATAAAAAAAGGAGTAAAGAAAAGGGGAGAAGGGAGGGACCAATTATTGCATCAGTGAAGGGAAGTACATCTACTGTTATGGTGAGATTTTACAAAACTGTACTATGTCCTTTCATATTGCTGTTGCAGTATTCCTTACTCTAGAGAGTACAAAATCTCAAGACAAAAATTGGGAGGAGGAAGGTTCAGCACAGCCCTCAAGAAAGCCATGTAGGAAATCCCTGGTCAATCTGGCTCTACCTCTGGAAACCATATCCAGATTATAATGTTTAGTGAAAGTAGTAGTCCAAGTAGCTGCTCAAGGATGGAAATTGTATCCAGTCCTTGAAAAAAGCACCACAGAAAGCCACAGCACTGGTAGAAGGAGGCTTAACAGCAGTAAAAAGGCTTTTCCCCATGAAATGAGTAACAAAAAAGAGATGGCCTTAGAGATCCAAGATGAAAGTGTTTGCTTAGAAGCATCCAAACCTAGAGATCTAGGATGAAGGGAAACAAAAAAAACTGTTAATATCAGAGTTGTCTACGCAAATCCAATGTGTGAAGAATCTTCTCACTAGCAGATTGCGGAGAAGGGAAAAAAGTGGGCAAAAGAATAGAGTGGTGAACAAACTCATTAATCACCTTGGGTATAAAAGGATTAGGATTACTATGAAGAGTTACCCTTGTCTCTATGAAAAACTAAAAAAGGGGAGACAAGTCATAATGGCCTGAAGCTCAGACACCCTTCTAGCTGAAGTAAGGGCCAAAAGAACAGTCTGCCAAGTACAGTGTTGTAAGGAAACTGAAGCCACAGGCTCAAAAAGGAGCCTGCATACATTTTTCAGGAACAAAATTAAGGTCCCAGGAAGGAAAAATAGGTTTCCTGGGAGGCCTACTATGAAGGAAGCCTTTAAATTTTTGACCTCAAACCCAGAAGCCACAGGAGGAGTCAAAGGCAGACAAACAGAAATAGCTGAAAGGTGAGCTTTAACTGAGGAATATGCCAACCCAGCAAGGAGCAATTCACACAAATAAAAAGAGATCCAAAGGAACTTCCACAGAAAATGGATCCAGGTTACGAGCAAGACACCAAACAGGAAAATATCTTCCATTTGAACAAATAAGATTTCCTAGTACTGGGTTTCTAGGCATCCTGCAAAACATGAAGCACGTCTTCAGAAAAAAGATGCCTAAAAGAGATCAAAACCCAACCACCCACAGTGTCAGCTGAAGAGTGGACAAGTGAAGATGGATGAGAGAGCCCTCATCTTGTGCGAGTAGGTCCACCCTGTGAGGTAAATTGTGGTGATTGCCCTTGGCTAAGTGCTGAAGAAGAGGGAACCAATGCCATCTGGGCCAAAAGGGACTCACCAACAAGATTTTGGGCGAGTGTTGTTCTCTTTTGAACAGGACTCCGGTATGAGAGATAGGGGAGGGAAGCATAAAAACTCTTCCAAGAAAAAGAGACAGCATCCAGATTTCAAGCCAGAGGATATGGGACTCTGGTGCAAAAGAGAGGAAGTCTGTTCAGAAGGAAGGCAAAAAAAATCTACCCGAGGAGTACCTCACTGGTGGACAATGTCAAAAACACATCTCTGTGAAGCATCCATTCATGAGTCTGTTATTCCATACTCTAGTCCTTCCAGGGCTTCTCAAAATCTTACAGACAGCACTTCAGTGATGTGGTACATCAACAAACAAGGGGGGACACAACCTTACCTCTTGTGCAAACTAGCTCTTCAGGCATGGGATTTACAAGGCTTGAAGAGACAGGAGAACTCTCATCTCCGATGCTGACATTGTCCTATCTCTGATGAAGGGACCAAAGGCCCTGAAACTTCCAGAGGAATGAAGAAGCTCCCCACCCCATATCTAAGGCATCCAAAAAAAAAAAAAAAGAGTTCCTGAGAGGGGACTGGGGGCTGAAAAGGAAGCCCTGTGTTTAGAGACAGTTGATGAATCCACCACTGAAGCTCTAGCTTGAGACGTGGAAAAAGAGGAACTGGAAAATCCAAAGGATGAAAATGTAGAATTCAGACTGACTTTAGGAACCACTTTAGCTATCTTATATAAAGCCTGGCTAGAGGAAGGATAGGAATGGTGGAAGCCAATTTGTTCCAGAACCCTTAGAAACTCCATGGCTCTAACTGAGAACACAGGAAGAAGGGATAGAAAAAAAGGCAATAAAAGTCAAAGCATTGGGTGGGGTCAGGGATTAAAAGAAGAAAAATATATCCGACCACTGCGATTAAGAACGACAACCAAAAACTTTAATAATGCAAAAATAAAACAAAATAGAGAATGGTAAGCACTTTCACTGCAAAAGCAGCTTCTTCAGACCATAAATTGTCAATAAATGACAGCCCATTCATAAAAAAGCTAACCAAACAGCAAGATATCAGTCACATGATCTGAAGTTAATTCATCAAAACATACTAAATATGAAGTTCAATGAACCAAACTGTGAGCCTTAAGCACAGGTTTTAAAGAGATACTATCATTTAAACCGGGGCTTCTATTTGCTCACAAAGAAAATATCCAATGCAGTTATTTTCTTTCTCAGTCAAGTTACATATGTTCTCACCCTGGTAAACTTTCAGAAACAATTTCTAGGACTCTAAACTTAAAACTATGGTGTGGCCCATGTTCAAAAACATGTTTAGCCAAGGCATTAATCAACTTCTTATTCCTAATGTCACCATTATGCTCTAAAATTCTTTACTTCAAAGTGCGATTAGTTTTTCCAACATAGAATGGCTTACAGCTTGCGCACTTTGCATAATAAATAACATTCCTAGATTTATTCCTAGATTTACAGTCTGCATAAAAATAAAATTCAATCTGATTAGCTGCAACAGAATGATCAGTAAAAATAGTGGACCAGATATATGTACATGCACTACAAACTGCATGGATAAGTGCCAAACAGCTGAGACTCTACACTGGAAGATGATGAAGTATGTTTATGACAAAGTTCTCAATTAAGTGACTTACTGTTTCTAAAAGAGAACTTTGGTGATAATTTATTTATTTATTTATTTGCAGTTGGTTTACCAGGATAGTCCACTGGGCCAAAATGAACCAGTTTTCAATGGAGTCCTGGAGAGAAAAGCTCCAAAACAATCTAGGTTACAGTAGGTTATTAATGATAATTATACAAAAATTAAGATTCACTTAAACAATTTCAAATAGTACAGGAAACATTAGGAGTAATACAGACTTGTGATGAAACTTACAGATGATACAGACTAACAAGAGGAATATTGCAAAGTAAATACTGAGAAGTCATTGTGTATTAGGAAGCATACACATTGAGAGGTGCAGCCTAGTTCATTTTTTAGAAATACCATAGGAATAATAGTAATAACGTATGAGTTGGGGAAAAATAATAAGGAAAATTGCTAGTGTAAACAGGGGAAAGGAGGAAGATGGACATTACCAGTGTTAGTTATGTGGGGTGGGAACAAGAGCATTCCCACTGGGATACTAGATGTGAATGAAGAGATTTTGTTTGAAAATAAAATGGTTACAGGTTGTGTGAATGGACGGTGGTAGGGAGTTCCAGAGGCGTGCTAGGCCATAGGATAGAAGATTTTTACCTGGGGGACGAGTTGGTTTGTAGACTTCTAGTAGATTTTGATTGTTGGACCTTAATACTCTATCAGGTAGGTGCATTTTAAAAGGAGTAGAAAGGGAGGGACAGAGGGAGCTTGTGTGCAAGACTTAGTTGAGTATAGGTTAGGTGATTGGGTAGTTCTAGCCATTTTAGTTTTTGGAGAGAGGAACAGTGGTGGGTGGAGGACTTGCGGCTGGTAGCGAATTTGGCGATTTTGTTGTAGCAAGAGGAAAGTTGTGTTTTTAGAGGGGACTGTAGATTACTTAGGAGTGGAGCTCCATAGAGAAGGCAGGGGATAAGAAAGGAAGTAGAAAGAGTGATTTTAGTGGCAGGTGTAAGGTAATGGTTTTGTCGGTAGAGCATACCTAGTTTTTGATGTTTTTTTTTATATTTAGTTGTACGTGGGAGTTGAATTTGAGCTGGCTATCAACTTGGACCCCAAGTAACTTGGTCTCTGACACCAGGTCTAGAGGAGAGTTGTTTTGACTAGTAATGGAGAATGTGTTTATATCGAAAAAAGTGACTTTGGAGGGGGAAAATAACATTAATTTGGTTTTAGAGGCATTGAGTGCTAGGTGATTACTTTTCATCCATTGCTCAGTGGTTGAAAAGGCATCTTCAGTAAGCTTTAGGAGTGTGGGGATGGATGTGGCAGAGCAGATAATAGTTGAGTCATCTGCATATTGGATGATGTTTGAGAATGGGATAGAGTTGCGGAAATCATTTATAAATATATTAAAGAGAAGGGGACCCAGTATGGAGCCTTGGGGAACTCCAGTAAGGGTATTAAGAAATGATGAGGTGGCCTTTTTCCATTTTACTGCTTGATATCTATTGGATAGGTAACTGGAGAACCAGTTTAAAGAGGAGGGGGATAGGCTAAGTTTTGAGAGTTTAGTTAAGAGCAGGCTGTGTGAGATAGTGTCAAAGGCCTTAGAGAGGTCAAGTGGTAGGGTAGAAACAATTTGGCCAGAGTTGCGGGCTTTATTTACAGTTTCAAGGAAGGAGAGGAGGGCTGTCATAGTGCTATGATTTGGTCTGAATCCATGTTGTGTGGGAGTTAGTAGGTGACTGTCTAAGAGATGTGGTAGGAGTTGAAGTTGGATACACTTTTCTAGGAGTTTGGAGATGGGAGACAGGATGGCGATCGGGCGGAAATTAGTACATTGTTATTGTTGCCACCTATATGTAAAGGTATGATAAAGGCCTTTTTCCAGATTTGGGGTACTATACATTCTTGGATTGAGTGGTTGATTAGAATGCTAATGGGGTAGGCAATTGCTTCAGCAGCTATGCTAAGAAAGTAAGAAGGGATGTTATCAGGAGCATTGGTGCATGGCTTCAGTTTCAAAAGGAGTTTCTTTATAGTAGAAGTGGGTATAGGTTTTAATGAGAATAGAGGGGAGTGGGAAGAGGGGCTATTAAGGGGTGATGGAGATGTTGAGGAAGTCAGAGTAGGAGAACAGGTGGAGGTTAGAGAGTTACTAGATGGTAATGAGGGAGTGGTAGCAGTGCAGGGTAGAGTGTTGGTAGGGGAGGGTGGTGGTGTGTTGGAGAATGTGGTGGTGTTAGAGAATGTTGAAGTTAATTTGGAAACAGATTCAATGAAAAAAAAGAGAGTTAAATTGGGTAGCTAAGTCTAAATCAGGAGCATTAGGGTCTGGGATGGGGGTGTCTGGTTTGCTGGGGTTAAGGAGAGTAGAGATACCTTTCCAGAATTTTTGAGGGTTTGTTTTATTATTATTTTGGAGTATGGAGAAATAATTTTGTCGATCAGAGATGATGAGCTTTTTTACTTTATTTCGAAGTGATAAACCTAGCGTATTATATAAATCTCTATCCATGCTTAAAATCTCTTCCTCTTAACAGTGTTACAAACCATTCTGATGTCACTGCAAAAAGTCAGGAATATCCTGGGACAACCTGTCCTAACCTGAATAGATGATACAGCAGTACCTTGTAGAGCATCAGAGAAAAAAAGGTTTTGCAGTACTATCCCGAAGGGACAGCACAGATTCAACACTATTATCCATATCTGCATGTGAGTAACCTTTAGATATAAACTGTGCTGACGTCTCAGCAAGTGCTGCCAATGCAGACTCATCATTATTGTGTACATGCATAGTCCTGAGAAGTTGTCCTTTGACTACATTCTTAAGAATGTGTGCAGGATGCATACTAGTTCTGTGTAATAAAGTACTGCATTTACAAGACTTCCTGTAGATCTTATTTTCTACTTGACCAAGAGCATCCAAGTTAACAAGCGACATCTAAAACAATCAGTACTCCTGTTAGACCACTTAATACTAAACCTCAAAAAGGTAGTAGTCCGATGTAAATACACAAACTCATGTAAGGCATTTGTAGTCCCGTTCCATATAAAATATATATTGTCCATAAAATGCTTGTAGCAATCCAGCTGTTCAGTAAAGGGATTGTTGTTGTAAATGTGCTTATGTTCCCATTGGGCTAGGATTGCATTCGTGTAAGAATTTGCGCAGACTGTACCCATGGCATCAACAATACAGTGTAAATAAAAATTGTCTTCAAAAATAAAAACATCGCTCTCCAAGATTAACATGCAAACCATACCGATCTTGTCATTCGTAAAGTCACTCAATCTATGAAGAAAACGTCTCACATTCACCACTTCTATATCATTCGGTATAACTGTAAAGAGTGAATTAATATACATGGTGACCAGCATCAGACCATGTATATGTGTCTGGTTTCCATACCATATAAATAATTCCTGCAAAAAATGATTGGTATCACAAAGAACACTAGGGACCCCATTCAAAAACAGACGTAAACATTTTTCAACATAGAAAGGGGTTCAGTAATCCATCCTCAGCTAGATACAATGGGGCACATTGGCGGATCAAACTTGTCCTTATGCATCTTAGGAAGGCCATATAGAACAGGTATCAAAGGTGAATCAACAGAGAAATAATCATACAGATGCTTCATTATCAAACCTGTCATTAACATGTCATACAACAAAAAAAAATCAACTTTCCTTATAAGACCATCAACTTGATATTTTTAAAGTCGTAAACAGGTCTCAGAATCAAACATCTTACTAAGGTACTGTTGTCTATCCACAAGGACAATACTGCCCCCTTTTATCTGCTGGTCTAATTTCCAAATAAAGAGTCTCACATAGGATCCTCAAAGCTTTATGCTTGCCATGACTCATATTATAAAAAATACACGTTCCTTCCCTCAGATAGACATTTACATATATCATTTTCACAGAGAGTTAAGATGTTACATATGTTAAGTGATTCGGAGACCTATTTATGACTTTACAAATATCAAGTCGATGGTCTCATAAGGAGCATGGATAATCTTTCTGTTTAGCGAGAGTCTGTGTGGCTGTTACTTTGCAATTTTTTTTCCTATTAAGGGGATAAAACGTCAATATTGGAAGATGCACACAGTTTTGTGTATTATTAAGTTAATAGGTTTTAGGGGGTATTGGGATGTGTATGCATTTTTATTTGAGGGTGTTCGATAAAACAAAACAGTTCTGCAAGATGTGACAAAGGCTCAAATGGAGATGACAAGAAACAATTGTATAAAAGATTAACCTGCCAAACAGTGCATGCATGCAACACAAAAACTGGAACTAGACATTTAACAAAAAAAGCTGCTGTACATTAAGGAGGGAATAATAATCCCTCAAGAATACAAGTCTTCTATAATGTCTTTAAATGTTAACGGTCTCACAGATAAATACAAAAAGAAACAGTAGTGAATTATAGTAAAAAATGTATAGTGCAAATAGCTATGCTACAATGGGCACACTTGGAAAGAACTGAACATGTGAATTTGATAAGGAAAGGTTTTCAGGATGGTTATTAAGCAGAATACCTGGGGCAAAGGAAGAGATAAGTACTTTATTAATTGTAAAAGGAGCTCCAAAAGTAATAGATGAGAGATAAAAAACAATAATGGTAGAGTTTTAGTACTGAGGGGTTGCTGGCAAGGGAGGAGGAGGAGGATTATACTGGCATGTATTTATATTCCACCCAAAACTGCTATAATGGAGCAAAGAAAATTCTGGGAGAAATAATCAGCCTTCAGCAAGGAAATTTACTTATAGGTGGGAACTGGAACTTGATTTCCAACAGTGAAGAAGTGTCTGGGGATGCAGAAAGGGAATACAAGAAAGGAGGGTAGATTTTTAAAGAAATTTATGAAAATATTTGGCACTTAAGATGTGAATTCAGTACTAGGAATTCGGAGTGAAATTATATATTATTCCCCAAGATACAAAAACTGGCTAGGCTAGACAGAATTTACATTTCACAGGAACATGTGCATTTAACTGTAGGTCTTGATACGCACCCAATAACTATTTTAGATCATGGGTCAATAATAACCAAAATAAAATACAAGGTAATGAACTAAAAGTGACACACTTGATGCTTTCCCAACTCTCTGTACAAAAAAGAAGAATTTAAAGAATGGGTAATAGAAATTATTCAGGAGCTATTAGAGAAGGTAGAAACAACTTCTGAAATCAGCTAGAGAGTAGGATAAAATTAAAGTGGAATTTAAAAATAAGGTGGAAATAAAAGAAAAGGTGATATGGTTAAGAAGTAACAAGAATTATTTAGAGGGACTGACAAATATTAAGAAATTGCAAAATGGGGAAATCTCATAGACCAAGAAGAGGAGCAACTACAGAATACTAAACAGAAAATAAGGGATTACCTTGACAGTATGTAGAGTTTAGAAAGATTGCTGTTAAGCAACTGTATTTGATAAATAACTCTAGAGCACAAAAACTTTTAACCCAACGACTCAACAACACAAAGTAAAAATGGTTGTCACCAAGTTTAGGAAGCCTATTCCAAGGAAGATAACTATGGATCCTTTAGAAGTATTAGAAATATTTCAGAAATTCTATGAAAGTCTGCATAAAGCAGAGAAATACGGAAATCAAGGAAAGGTATAAAAATGGAGATGTTTATGAAAGAATTAAATATGCCGTGGCTAGAGAGAGGCTCAACTACTAACAGGATAGAAAGACGACATAAAAATGGTGATGTACAACCAATCTACAGGAAAGTCCCCAGGAATACATGGTATTCCTATGGAAGTTTAGAAGCTAGGAGGGAAAAAAATGATAAAGATCTGGACGGTTTTGTTTAACAGTATTTTAATGGAAGTACTAATGTCCTAGAAGAAAGGAATAGTAGCTGTAATACCTAAAGAGGGTAAAGATCCATCAGATCTAGCTTCATACAGGATCATTTCAATACTAAATCATGACTATAAAGTGTTTAAGTGTATAATGGCTACAAGAATGGCAAAACTGATGCTAGCATTGACAGATATGGATCAATGTGGTTTTATGGAGGGGAGGCAAACATTTGACAACATAAACAGAACAGTGATGATCCAGAGGGAAGCAGAATGTATGAAAATACCACTGTTGCTGTGGGGTCTTGATGCAAAGAAAACACCTGACAGAGTAAGCTGGGATTTTATGAGCAGAGCAATGAAAGCATTTGCACTCCCTGATAAAATTATAAGGTTGAATAGGATATATGAAGGATTGGAGGTGAAAATTAAAGTGGATGGGGTCTGCTCTGATAATCTCTGAGCAGAGAAACCAGGTAGGGATGTCCTTGCTCCCTTTTGTTATTTGCATTATATTTATAACCACAAAGTAAATAAGGGACTCAGAAATTCAAGGATATAATTGGTATGATAGTCAAGAAAAGCTGGCTCTATTTGCAGATGACAATATTTTATACCTGACAAAACCAGAAAGGGACATTAAAGTGTTGTGGAACATATTCAGACAGTTTCAAACCTTTCTGGGATGCAAAATTAATGAAGCTAAAACAAAAGCAATAGTGGCAAATGAAGTACCCACATATGAACTGGTTCAGCAATATCCATATTTATGGTGACATAATAAAATGCAAAGTACTTAGGAGTAGGATTAAAAAAGGATACCAGTGTGACAGCTAAGGATATGTAGGAAAAGACTAAACAAAAGATAATACAAAAACTGAGAAAATGGAAGCTCTGTTATATGGATACTGATAGTAAGATGCAAGCAGATAAAATGCTTTTAGTCCCTTTAGTCATATACACTGGTCAGGCATATTGTTATCACCCAGAGGAGAAGTTGTAGATAGCAATTAATAAAGAGCTGAAAGATTTTATCTCGGAGGGGAAGATGGCAAGAGTCAAGTGGGATAACCTTATTCTTCCACTAAAACAGGACAGATTGGGATTACCCAAGTTGAAGGGGTATTTCAGAGCAACACAGTTAAGGCTCCTATACACAACACAAGCAAAAAACTATAATTCAAGGTGGAAAGCAATGATGATGATAAAAGAGGGGGGAAGCTCAAGTAACAGGGAGAGCCTGGGATTTTGGATGCAGACCTTTAAGAAGGACAACAACAATCATACAGAATAATTACATTCATGAAGTAGCAGAAGGTCTTCTAAGAACTAAAGCAATACAGGAATGGAGAAAGGAGATTTTGCCAATAGGGATGACTGCAATTAGGGATACAGACAATAGGCAAGAGGGGGTCGGGAATATATTGCAGAAAACTGGCAAAAGAACCAAGGTATTGGGGCAAATAATTACAGAGGGAAAGGAAACAGAATGGGAAGATGCCAAGAATTTAGACTGCAGGCTAGAGACTACCTTCCATATCAAGGTTAGATGTCAGAGTATAGGCAAAGAGAAAGAAATGGGGGGTCCTAAAAAGACAGACCTGCACTGATAAGAGTTTTTAGTAGAATCTAATACAGAAATTGCCATTAAGAAAAGAATAATTAGTACAGCATATAAAATATCGCAGGATAATTATAAGAATCAATCAGAGGAGGTTAGGAAGGATTGGGAAGAGAGAATAGACAAGCAATTCAAAGAAACAATGGGGGGATAAAATGTAAGTTTCCCAAATATGCAACGAAATCAAGAAGATTTAGGATCTTTGACTTGAAGCGTTTACATACTCCAAGAAGACTTCAAAGAATTTTTCCTTAGGTAGACGGCTAATGTTGGAGGAGTGATGGGGAAGAAAGAGGTAATTGAGAACATATTTTCTGGGAGTGTAATGAGTTTGCAGACTTTAAACATTCTATGCAGACTGCTGTGTCGGAGATGCTGGGTGAGCAAATTGGAGTAGCTAGGGAAATGATTTTCTGAGCTATGATACAGAATTGGAATTGTCTAGACATAGTAAGGCCTTGCTGAGTCTAATTATGTTGGCTGCCAAAAAAGCAATTACTAGAAAATGGAAATCAAAGTCTAAACCAACTTTACTAGAAGTAGAGAAGATAGTAACAGAGATAAAACAATGGGAACTGGGATCTTTAGAAAAGGTAGAAGCAAATTACATAAGAAAAAATGGGAAATGTGGAATCAATACATGCAGAGGAGGAACAAGGTTTAAAAGAAGGCAGGATTTGAATAGCTATGCAACGGTGGACTTAATGACTGGATACGTTAAAAGTGATGTATAATGTTTGCAGCTACAACTGTGTCAGCACAGTTTGGAAAGTATAATGTTTGCAACTGACATTGTGTCACTATGGTTTATTGTCATTCGTATAAATGTAACATGGCCTATGTCATACATAATAATGTAATAAAGATGTTTCTTGTTTAAAAAAGGATAACAAAATATCATGCAAAGGCGTGGAGGCCAAGAATACTGTCTTAACACAGAACCAAAGGCAGCAACTCTAAAAGAAGCATCAGTTGCATCATAATTACATTTAATAGAATGATGAGCTACTTAAGAAGAGGATCCTAACAAAGAGAGGGCTGAAGCCTTCCCTTCAGAACCAGGAAGGTCAGAAATAACCTGAAAGGCCTGGGAGAGAAGAGCTAAAACATTACCTGGTCATATGGGTCTGATAGTTAATAGCCCGAAATGCCAAGGTAGCAGCAGTGCACACTTTTTGCCTAATCTTTGCATGGCCCTACTGTCCTTTTGAAGGAAGTAATTTAGTGGAAGGTAACAGTTTGGAAGATTTGTCTGCAGAACTTGAAACAAACTGGTCCAGTAGAAGGACATCCGTAAAGAAACTTACAATCATCAGGCACCTTATAAAATGTATCAGGTATTTTAAGATCTGGGGGATGAGAGAGTCAAGAGCCTGAGAAGCTGATGATAATGTGTCCAACAAGGCAGCAAGGACAGAAGGGGATAGCAGAAGGCTTGTGTGGCTCCATCTGGAGGAGTTCATAGTACCTGTTCTCGACATCAGAAACCGGGGTACAGTCCATTTAAAAAAATCCATCATCCAATCAATATTATCCCTAAATGAAAGTTCTTCAAAAGAAGAATCTGGATTAACAGAGTCCTTCACCTGAGAACAATATTCTATTGGAGAAGGAATCTAGGAGGAATAGGCTACAGACTGGTGGCTTTAAGGCCATGAGTGCATTAAAAACCCTTGTGAGAAATCTTCCACTCACACAGAGGATTCTTAGGAGCAGAAGAAATAGGTTTCCTTTCTGCTGCTTTTTCAAAGGAATGTCAGCCCTAAAGACCTTAGGAGGTTCGGACCCTTGTCTACACTCACAATGTAGTAGGAATCTCCTCCCCAACAAGAATCTGAGGAACACCCCACAATCCTTCCAATATGATCAGCCGCAGTTCCATGCTGCCCACCGAAATGGTCAAATCTGATGTAATAACTGGAAGATCCTCCAGACTTTCACCAGCCTTGAGATAAACATCCGGGGATGGATATTCAGCAGCCGAATCAGACCTAACCTTTTTGGTCTTCTTCATGTAGACAGCTGACCCTTGCACTGGGACAATTCTGCCACTGCACTTTGTGCCAACAACTTTAAGACATTGGTTCTCAAGGTAGATGGATAAAGAGGAGGAGATGACTCCTGCCCTCTTCAGGAGAAATCTTGATGAGTGGATGGGAAATAGAAAGTTCACCGCGGGGATCATTCCAGTGTTTCTACCTGATAGAGGCACTGGGAACCAACGTCGGGCGGCAGGATGTCAGGGCACTTCTATGGGCTAGGCTTGTAAAGGCTACAGGAACATTAGCCTTGTACACACCTATGAGCCTATGACTTACGAACAGTCTTGGGGACAAATACCTAACAAATCGGGTATGACGTATGGTCATGAGAAGCACTCAAACGAAACAATCACTGCTCATGACAGTCCTCATGAGGAATCCGTCTCCCACATTGATATTTTTCCTTTCTGGATGACATGTAACCTCACAAAAAAAAGTAAAGAAAATCAAGGTAAGATGATAAACCCCATCAGGGCACTTATCTGAAATGGCTTGGTAACCAGCAGACAAGGAAATGCTCAGACAGATGACTAAGATGGCTTCTGGACTGGCGGCAAAGAAGTTCTGATGTACTGGCTCTATGCCACAAGCAGAGAGCATACATGTGATGTACAATGTACTAGTAATACAGAGGCTTTGGTATACCGGCCAGATATCAGGCTACCCTTGGCAGGGGATCCACAGAGTAAGAAAAACTGCAACAGTGATCTAGAAGAACATCATTTGTGTCAGTGGGTAATTCAATGACCGCTCATAATGTGCAAATCTGCAAATTTAGTCAGCCAGAGGCCACTGATATTGACCTTTACTTGAAAGATGTAAATGCCAAAAAGGAGCAGTCCCATGACCAGTCTCTGAGGGACTCCGCTTGCGACTCGTCTCTTTGTAAAGGTGGACTCTAGACCTCTCAACTGTCCCCATTTTGTAGGGACAAACCCTGACATTTCCCCAAGTTTTGCTGCAGTCCTCCTAAAACTGGAAATGATTTTAAGAATTACAAAGATAAGTGCCAACATTTAAAATGTGTCCTTAATTTGTGTATTTTTCATTAGTTTTTTACTTTGCTCCAAATTCTGCTGGTGAAAGGTGAGAGCTCTGTTGGACTCGGTTCTAAATTTTCTGGGTCTTCTCTGAGAGCCAGCTGGCTATCCACCGGGTGACATATGGGTTTGTACCTAACCTCTTAAGTTTGTCAACAATGCCTGAGTGAGGGATTGTATCAAATGCCTTAGCCAAGTTAAGTCGGGCAGTATGAACCATTTTGCCCTCATCAATTGCTTTGGCAACCTACTCAAAGAAGTTCACCAAGTGGAGTAGGCATGACTTGTCCTTAGCAAAATAAAATTAGGTTAGACCCAGTGTCTGAACGTTACCCATGTCATTGCTGATAATTTCCATGACAATTATTTCTATGGTTTTGTATACGAGACTAGTGAGACTTGTGGGTCTGCAGTTTCCCGGGCCTGCAGATGGCCCACCTTTGTGAAGAGGGATGACTGCTGCTGTTCTCCATTCGTGAGGCATGAAGCCTGTTTTGAGGCTACAGTTAAAAAGCAATTCCAGTGGGCATGATAGGTCATGTTTCATGCTACTTAGAAAACATCCTGGGATATTGTCTGGGGCCACTGATGCAGTGTTCCTGGCCTTAGAAATAGTATTAAGGACCTGTTCCCTAGTGATAGCAGGGAGAGTTATATTCCTGAGGGAAGGTTGAGAAGGAGAGAGGGATAAAGCTGGAGCTAAATATGTCGGCCAGTAGCTCTGATATAACTTATGACTCTGTATAGGTGGCTCCATTTACAATGAGTTTTGCACACAATTGTGTACTACCTTTGAGACTGCGGACATGGCTAAAGAATGCCTGTTACTTCCTGAGGGAAGGTTGAAAGGGAGAGAGAGGGGTAAAGCTGGAGATAAATTTGTCAGCCAGTAGCTCTGATACTTCTGGCTCAGTATAGGTAGCTCCATTTACAATGAGCTTTGCACACAATTGTGTACTGCCTTTGAGACTGCGGACATGGCTAAGGAATGCCTTTGCCTGGGAGGCCATATTTACCTCAAGTATGATTTTGGTAGAGACTTTTTGTCCTTTGACTTGTCTGTTTAGTTTGATGAGCGTGTTTTTAACCTGCTGGGTGCTGCACCTCCTAAACTTTGCCATGATTTTCTTCCTTCTGTTATACAGCCTACCGATGATGCGATTCCACCAGGGTGGCTTGTTATTTCAGTTGGTTCTGTACTTCCTCCTGGTGGGTACAGCTGCTTCTATGCAGCTATTAACGTGTTTGTACAGGGTTTCTGTGAACAGTCCTATGTAGGCAGCAGTATTCTCAGGATTTATGGGGGCTTGAAATTTTGCCAGGTTATCACTTAATAGTAAGAAGTTAGCCTTAGAGTATTTCTTGAATATTCCATGGTTAGCTGGGGTTCCAGGTTTTATTTTTAATTCAAAGGAGACCATTCTGTGGTCTGACCTTACCAGACAAGACATTACATTAGGGGGTGTTCAGCATTTTCCCAGATTAGTGAGGACAAGATCCAGTGTATTGACAATCTGGTCCAGGGAGTTTTTGTTTAGAAAATCCAGGAATCTCTGTGCCTGTATGTTTGGTGTTGTTTACGATTTCCGGTTAATAGTGGGGTAATTAAAGTGACCTATGAATTAGTATTGGGCTGGATGGGGAACGTTTCCAATAAATTTAAGTACATAGTATGTGTTTCCTGGGTCGTTGATGGGGGACCTTTAGCTTGCAATGAAGGGGGTAGTGGATTTTGCCTAAGGTGATTTGAACATGGAAAAGCTCAAGTGCATTGTCCTGTTTGACCAGCCATGAGGTATAATTATTTTGGATGTAAATCTAGACACCTCCACCTTTAGTCTGTGTAGTAGCTGCTCTAAATGTGTGAGAGGCATTATAACCTTGCACTGTGTGTGCTCTCCATGTCTTTAAACCATGTCTCCGTGACTGCACAGATGTCAGCATTCTCTAGAGTGAAGACACCTTCTAGGGAGTGGAATGCTTTTGTTTAGACTCCTAGCATTGAGAAGGAACATCTTTAGATTTTCCTGGTTTTGATTTGCTATGTCGGATGTACTTTCAGGCTGGCATTGCCTAAAAAAAGGCACTACGTGGAAGGATAATGTTTTAGCTAATACTCAAAAGCCTAGAGGGGACAGGTGCAGAACCATCCCTGGCAAAGCAGCATGGTATGTTGACCATCTCCTTCCATGCAGACAAATACTACACCCCCTTAGAATGATACCAGAATTTAAGGCAATTATTAAAGTCAGTAATCTTTTGTTCATATTGTGGCACCATCCTTGGAGAAGATAAAATGCTGCTCAATGTTAGGCTCATACCAGCCTGGGACACACATTCCTAGAGCTCCATGAGGTCTCTCTTCATACAGTCTAGGGAGTTTCATCTCTGGTCATTTACACCCATGAGGACTATTACTGAGTCATAGTGGTACTTGCAGTCCAGTGATCAGACTGCATGCGTACTGTGGAGGATCCCAGCCCCTGGTAAGCAACTGACGGTGATTTTCTCCTTACCCCATCTGGTGAGAGAGACGTCAGTGTGTCTCACAATGGAGTCTCCAATGACTAGAATGTTGGATTCTGTGGTGGCTTGCCTTATGGGTTTAGAAACAAAGGCTCCATGAGATGCTGCATGTGTTGATGTGGGTGTTGTTTTGAAAGAGTACATTTCGGACTGGTAATGATGTTTATGTGTACTTCATCTAGGAGGTCTTTGGGGTGTAGGAAGGTTACACTTAAGTGCCTCAGTATATGTGGGTTTATGTGTCTGCTTTGAATTGTGCGAGATTGGTGCAGCATGTGTACTACTGACAACCTTACTGACATTAGGAGTGCTTTTAATGTGAGTTTTTGCCTCCAGTGGCATTGTGTAACTATATCTCTCACATACTGTACCAGTTTGTTTGAAAATTAACTGGCTGTCAGTAAACATGAGGTAATTTCTACATTGCCTCAGGATGCCCATATCCACCAAGCTGGTAAAAGAGATAGTGGGAAAATTCATAGGCATGGCAACAGACCCTTTTTTTATATATATATACCGATTACACAGTTGGAGTAAGAATGTAAAGTAATGTCAGGAATATCCAGTTTGCAACTCTGGGTGCAGAGCTTGTTACTGCAAACTAGTTGTCCTGTGTGTAGCTAGGTATTGGTGAAATTTCAATGATGTTCTTCGTGTTTCACTGTTGCAGTCATTACATTTGGGTTATCTGCTGGCAGGTTGCCCTCAGTCGGACTGATTAACAAAGTATTGGGTCCTGCGTCGGTTGCTGTCCCTTCTTCCATGACGTCAGGTCATCAGGGGTATAAAACATGCAGCCGACGCCATTACACAAGCCTTTCTTGCCGTGCGGTGCCCGAAGCTGAAGCAGTTCACAAGTAGTGCTTTTAAAGTAAAACTGTCAACTCAATTTGTCTGTGAAGGAACTGCCAAACACTTGCAGGGAAATTAATAAGCAGAGCCTGATGATTTATGGATAAAGTATTTAGGCAGAAATTCTGAAGTTAGCAGCAAATCCAGCAGTACTTACTAAAAAGAAAGAATTAACTTGTCAAGAATGAAAAGAGGGGAGTCACCTGATCGACTACTGCCTAACTACTACTAGTGCTGGTCTCACCACAGCTTCACTGCGCTGGGATACAATGCTTTGTTCTACTCTCAACAGAAGCAGAATAGTAGCACCAATCCCAAGATGAGAAGCAGGCCACAGCCTGTTTGGTGATCCACAGTCTTGTCCCAGATAATGTTAGTGTGTGTAGGCTTGTTGCAGACTTTTCCAGATACCTTGAATAGCAAGCAGCCTAAACAGGAAGGTCAAGCAGCGATGCTCACTTCCTAATCAGAAAGAGTCAGGAATCTATGCACTCTGCTCCTTCTCTCACCAGGAGCAAAATGTAAGCATAAATTCCAAGATGACTCCTATTATGAAGCAGTTATTAGGCTTTCCAGTGATCAGCAGACCTTAGGAAATAATGTCCCCATGCTAATGAAGAGCACTCTTCCATCCACCTACTCACTATAATTGAATAAACTACTGGAAACTTCAGCAAGGTGTCTTTATTCCTCCCACAGGGACAGTATCAGGACAGAACATACTAGATCTGCTAGCTGAAGTGATTTTATCTGGGCTTATCCTTTATACTTGGTTTCTTGTTAGTCCTGTCACCCTCTGGGTCACAGGTGGAATACCAGGCTTCACTTGAGTCCTCTAGATTACCTCTTGTTTTCTATTCCACAAAAATGGGGAATATGTTAAGTACCTATCACATTATTGGGCATTACTGATATGGCACTGTAGATTTAGGTCCCTTGAAAGGGTGTCTACTTTACCACCAGATCTCTTTAGGTGAAGGGATTCAAAGAGTCTTGGGTCATTCAAAGTATGGAAAGCTAAGCAAAGACCACCCGTCAAGAGTTTATATGACGCCAAGCAGTGGGACAGGGTTTTTTCAATAACAAAGTAACTAAACATAATGAGACAAGATTTTTTTTGTGAATAAACACCAGGATATCTCAAGCTGGTTACATGTCAAATGAGATACTATATTCAGTGGTGGACCTAATACGAGTAATAAAAGTGAGACTATAACTTCTTTGGACCTTGAGGAGATAACACAGATAAGTTGTAAGGTAGTAGGATTTTCTAGCCACCACAGAGAAGTGGTGATCAAAGAAGAGTCTATTATCAATGGTGTCCAGGTCCCTACAGACCGTTTCAGATTTAAGTGGAACATTATATATACAGTGAGCATTAGTGTTGCTAGATTTATCAAAAGGAAGCTATACTGTATTTCTTGGCATCAAGGCTAATCCCATGATTAACAGACCAAGCATCTGTTTTATCTAGCTCTTGTTTGAGAATCTGGGTATCAGAATAGCATATGATAGCTGCCACAGTTTGAAGTCATCATCAAACTTGGTGAGCCACAGCCCACTGATATCAGCGGTCATGCCATGAAACTACACAAAACAAAGAGAAGGGGGGCCATGGGCATAGAGCTGTGAGAAACTGCTGGTGATGCTTTTCTATCTACAGCACACAGCCAACAGTATGGGTTCGGAGAGATAAGTAACCTATTCAATGAACTATGCATGGGTTACTTTTGAGTTGGGAGAGTTGGTCAATAATCCCAGAATGGGAGGATAGTATCAAAGGCCTAGTAAGGTCCATGTAGGGAGTGTGGTCTGTATACCCCTTATCAATACACTCAGTATCACTCTCAAAAAAAAAAAAAAAAAAAAAAAAGTAATCCGGTAGGGCACAACTTATTCTGCACTTCCCTTGGTTTCTTCACTGTTTCTTCTTCTCTTTACAGTTGCCATTATTTGTGAAGCATTGTGTTCCGTCTTTAATTTTCCCTTACATTAATTCCGTTCAGTCAATGTCTTCTGATCACTCAACTGCAACTAAATTCTACTGTTATTAAAATCTCTACAATTTTTAAATTCATAAAAACATAGCAGGAAATCTCGAGTGTCTTTCCCGGAAGGAACATAACTCCCTGTGAACAATTCCACCAATGCATGACATGATACAAATATAAAGTATATGTTAACTTCAGTCACCAAAATATATATGGTCTGTACATGGTCAGCCATTATGTACAACTACATGAGATACTGTAAGACACCTACTGGAATAATATATACTTTGCTCCCATCACAATTTAATGTCAGATACTGAGGTTAGTTTCATTTTCTTCATCTATTTTACCACATTACCTTTCCATTCTTGAGACATCAAATCCTTTGACCTCTGTTACTTCTGCCGTGCTAGTTACCACATGTCAATCCCCCTGTGTAAATCACAATTCCTTCTTAAAATTCCATAATTTCCATCTCAGTCTTGAAATTACACTTGGTGGAATACATCACTAAATGATGTCATTAATGCTGCAAAGTAACCGTTTACAGATATGCAGCATCAATTAAGATCCATCATAACATCTAACAAAAGAGGGCACCGCACTCCATACTTGGCATGCTTTCACTAATGCATCATGTTCATTTTGCTCCAAATGTGTTTCCTGCAATGCAGCTACCCATGATTCTAATTTCGCTCATGTGAATACACTTTCTTTTTGTAACTGGTTAAACCATATTCATGCCATGTTATTAAAGTCTTTCCTTTTCCATCAAACACTCTCATCTCCCCTTGTGTGACATACACACACTGCCTTTTTATTGCCACAGCATCAGAAAATACAGCTTCCAGCTAAGTTTTCAGAAAACAGCAACATTTGGCATAACCTTGGAGAGATACACATTTTTTCACATATTCCTTGCCTTATACTTATCCCAATATAGCTCCAAATGCTAGGAGTCATACCATCCTTTAAAACCTCTTGGGTCACTCAAATCAATAACCACCCTGAAGCCTAAAATTGTTGCATATTAAATCTATAACAGTGTAACAAACAGAATTTCCAAACCTTACTACACTCCCCAGACCATTATTTAGCCTCTAATCAGACAACTCAAGACTCATGACATTCAAGCTGCATTGCCCATCTATCCACGTTCCCGAGATGTTCATACTATAACTGTTCATCTCATAAGTGTGCAGAAGCTCCCTCAGACCAGTCAATTAAAATGAACAAGCTTTAAAAAAAAAAAAACATTTTTTTATTGTCTAAACACAAAACATTTTCATTAGCAGCATTTTAAGGGAGCCAAAAAAAGACAAACTTAGTTACAACAGTTTCTTTCTCTTCCTTCATCCAGTATTCTTGCACAACCTTCTCACTGCCTTTTGCTTCCATCTCCAAATCTTGCACTGATCTCTGAAACTGTTTCAGTTTCCTCTGTGCTGTAGTCTACATGCACCTCTACCTCAGAAGCTTTAAATTACCTCTGGATTTTTCATTTTTACCTACCATTTGCTCATACTCCCTTGTAGGCCAAACTGCTTTTGGTTATTCAAGAATTTTAAAAACAACCTTACAGAACAATTGAAGGACAACTAGAGAGAAAAAGCTTCAGCTTCCTCAGTCTGCATTCTCTCTCATAGCTTTTTGCTTTTTAGTAAGAAATGAATAAACTTAAGCTACATGATGAGATAACGATGGGAAAGATGACATTTCAAGGTGCTGAATGGAAAGACAAGGAAGGGGTAGATAAAAAGAGGGACAGTACTGGAAAAAAGAGGAACATACTTTGAAATAAATATAGAAAGAAAGGATCTAAAGACTTGTTCATGTAATGTTAATGGGTCAGGTTCTTGGGTTAAGAGGAATAGAATAATGGGGCATGCAAGGAGAATGAATGTACACACTTTTGTAATACAGGAAACACATCTTCCACGAGATTTACGCATGATGTTGGTGGGGAGTATACTGTAGTTCCTAGTGCCTCCAAAGAAAACAAGAAGCATAGGGGTGGCTATATTAATGAGGAAAACATTCCCTTTTGAAATTATAGGCACCCTAAAGGGTCAGCAATGCACAACAGTAGCTATCTATATCTCACCAATAATAACCAAAGTAGAGTTACAACAGCTACTAGGGGATGCGTTAAAATCTCAGGAAGAGCTGGGAATAGTAATTGGAGACTGGAATATATTAGTATATATAATCAAGACCAGTTCAACAGGGGGCTCCATAATAGCAAGTTAACAAAAGAAGGGAAGTGTTTGAGGCATTATCTGAAGGCAGTGGGATGGATAGCTGTTTGTGATAGAAGAGCAGAGGGGATACAAGGTTGAAGGATTCATGTACTACACCCAAAGACAAAGACATTGCAGCTAATCTGAAATGGACAGAGCATATATTGAAACAGAACACACTCAATTAATAGACAAGACTACAAGTTGATCCAATAAAATATACTTTTCATAAGCTCGTTGGCTTAACATGGATAAGTAACAAGGTTGGAGAAACACTGGAGGCTCCCAGTGTACATACTAGGGAAAAAAAAACAGAGGAGGAGTGGTTAAAGGCAGGTATGGAAAGGATTCTGAGACCTGATACTGGTAGGAATGGGGTAGAATGAGTCAAAGAAATTCCAGACAAAGAAAATTATGCAACTTTACTTGAGACAGAAGCAAAGATACCCAGCGAGCAATAGGATGCAGATGATTTCACAGCTGAAAAGGCTAGAGAGAACAAGAAGGAGGGGAAGTACTGGTAGAAGAGAAGGAGAATCAAGCAGATATGCAAAAATGGGAAGATGAAAAAATCTGGAAGAAAAAAGTAGAGGTAAAGGGGACATTTTCAGTAATAACAGTAAGGCAGTGAAGACAAGGTCAGCCCACTTGGATAAAAGAAGCGAGAAAGAGGACTCTATAGGATCAGCAAAAGAGATGAAGTGGGGTGGAGATGGAAATGGAATGGATTTTAAAGGAATTCAGAAATTTCATTAGGACCTATACAGAGAAGAAACACAAATGGGGTGGACATAAGACAATGGAAAGGAGAATGGATAGTAAAGAGCAGCAGACAACTGAACAACATGGAAAAACATAACTTAGACCAATAAGAGAGGAGGAAGAGGAGGTTTAGAGAACCTGGGAAGGAAGGCAAAAAGGTAATGATGAAACACCAATACAGAACTACGCAATACTGCAGTACATCACTTTAAAGACGTGGGCTTACATACTTACTGGTGTATTAAAAGTGGTTAGAACACTGGGTCTTGGGGAAATATAAGATAGTGGTGATTCATTAAGAGAAAAATCCGTCTCTGGCCTCCTAAAAGACCATCTCAACATTAAACCACCACTATAAATGCTAAATCACTTAACACATACACAAACATACATTAACAGAAATTAATGTCCTCTTTGCAGGCATATCTTCCATATCCTCCTGCTTTCAAAAGCTGTACCACATTCAAGAAGCCCCTTTAAGAAGGGGAGTCCTGGCTTCTCACGAGTGCTGCAGAGATGACTTGGTCTCGGACTCTAGCCTGCTCTGAAGCATGACCCATGAGCAAGATGTATGCATGGATGCCCATCAAAACATCTATCAGTCCTTAGCAATGTCTTTCCAGGCCACAGCAAACCTACAGCAGCCAAAACAATGGACTGTCCTGGACAGACACAGAGACTGCAACCAACAAGTTGGCATGATCACATTCACAGATGAACTAACTGAGATGCCAGAGGAAATCAGACTACCTGATGCCTGGGGTGGGGGGGCTTCTCACCCTAGGAGGCGCTTCTTCCAAGGAAAATGGTTCGATATAGAAGAAGGTATAGCACAGCAGATGCCATAGAGACCCTCAGCTGTAACAGACACCCATGTCAGCTTCTCATTGTCCTTAACCATGTCCATGCAAATAGATTATGAGAAGACTGTTGGACCTTTCCCTAGAAAAAAGTATTGAGAATGTCCTGCCAAAGCTGATACTTAAAGAAAAACATCAGCATGCTGTTGTAAACAAGCACATTATTTGTGCCTACTGCCCCAGTCATAACATCAGCACAAACCAATATTACAGAATGCTTCATGGAAACCCAATGCAGAAGCCAATTTAGGTTCATAGGTTCATAGGTTCATAGGTTCATACTAGGCTATCTGCCCAAGGGCATTTATAAGCCTAGCCCATAGTTATGTGGCTTTCGCCACCCCTTTAGTTTGAATAAAAACTATGCCTATCATTTTGCTGTGCCTCTGTCAAGCAGTGACGCTGAAGTAATCCCTGGGGTATATCTGCAATCTCCCATCCATTGGTCAAGATTCCTCTTGAACAAGACCAGAGAGGTGCTCTGCCTCACATGTACCGGGATTTTGTTCCACAGCATAGGGAGTCTCTGGGTGATGAATCTGTCCCTCCAGCACGTTCTATTTATAACCGTGTCAAGGTTTAAGTCTCCGCCTTGTGGTTCTGAGGGATCTAGATTTTTTGAGGTGAAGCATATTCATCAAATCTGGGTTTGACATGGCCTTATATGTCAGGCACAGGTCACCTCTGAGCAAGCGGTATGAGACTGAATAGAGCTGGAGTTCTTTCAGTCGGGCAGCATAAGACATATTTTTGAGACCCTTTATCCTTTTGGTGAGGAACTTTTGGGGCCTTTCAAGCTGCAGCAGGTGTCTGGTCAGATACATTCCGAACGGGGCATTGTACTCAATCATAGGTCTAATAAGTGATGAGTACAGGGGGACTGTTGGATAAAAAGGATAAAAACTGCGTCAACAAATTTGGGATTTTAGCTCAAGGTTGCTAATTTTAGTCTAAGTTCCGATGTGTACCTTAGGAGACACGTATTACCAAGAGCTTTTCTACAGGGTTTAACCTCTTCCATAACTACACAATCAGTGACAAAAATGCATTAGGATTAGAACCCTGTAGAAAAGCTCTTGGTAATACGTCTCCTAAGGTACACGTCGGAACTTAGACTAAAATTAGCAACCTTGAGCTAAAATCCCAAATTTGTTGATGCAGTTTTTATCCTTTTTATCCTTTTTGGTTTGACAGACTTCACTTAATTGACAAAATCAGTAAATAACACAAAAAATAAAAACTTAAAAGACAAAAATACTTATGATAATGAACGTAAACCAGTAAAGTCTAGTAATAACCACACGTGAACGTGGAGGTATGGCAGATGAGAGCATTTAATGATATAAAGTTCGTACAGAAGTCAATATAAATGGTTGAATTCCCGGACAGTAAAAAAGAAAGAAATATCGTATGTTTTGTAATAAGTTGGTTATTTTGCCCCCTAGGTGCGAATCATTTAGTGTTTATGAAATCCTATACAGTCAAAATGCGTAACAGTATACAGCTTATGCCAATAAAGATAAAAACAATTACAGTGTAAGATAAGAAAAATAACCTTCGCTCAAGAATTATTAGTCTACAAGGAGAAGAATAGAAATAGAAATCTAATTATCCGCGTAAGCATAATTATAACCAGGTGGAACAGACAATGGAATATAAACGGGGTCTATGAAAATAAGTTGCGGGGTGGTGAACAAGGACTTCAGAATGGAAGGATGAAGCTTTTTTATTTTAGGGTCCTATAAAACATTTACAATTTATTTTATTTGAAATGTCGTTCATTTTTATTTTTACACGATTAGAAAAAGTTAGGAAATTATGATTGTATCGTTGTGGAATTATGTATAAAGAAAATAATGGTGCTGATTGGTTGTTGGGTGGCTGACTATCAATATTATAGGCTGTATGAAACGGTGCTATGGGTGAATGCAGTGTTGTAAAATAAATTGGTATGACTGATGGGATGGATGATTACTATACTAGCGATTGGTGTATAATTGTGACTAAAGGCCAATGCTGTTTAGCTGAATTATAGGATAGGATTGGTCAGGGTGGTAATTCCTGAGACCGGGGTTGAATGGCTGTCCGAATGCCGGGAGTACAGCCTAACTGGATGGTTTTCCATCCAAGCGGCCAATGGGTTAAGACTGGATAAGAAGCTAAGGGTTGGATATTGGGTGAAGGCGGACCATGGGTGGGGCTGTATATAACTCGTCTTTTCTAGAAAGCCCGCCAAATCCAGTGCGGCTTGTATAATGAAATGCCAGCAATCATCTATCAACTAGGACCCCCATGCATTTCAAGAAAAACATTAATAGTAAAATACAATTAATAGAAATAAATAAAAATGATAATAAAGATGTGAAAAAATGTATAAAGATCAAATAAGACTGTGTTAAAATAGAACAAGCACTTTGGAATTGTTCTTAAGCTTAAAATTAAAAGAAATACATGCAAGTCTGTGGTTGTGATCTACCAAGCATCTGTGTTTGATCACAACCACAGCCTTGCATGCAAAATATCCTCAATGCTGATGCTTTTAAAAAGGGGTCCTGCTGTGTATTTTGATTGTTATAGGGTCCTCTACGAAAAGTAGATAAGACCTGCATCTATTTTTAGCATTTTATTTTTTGATTTTAAGTTTCCTAAGCGGTTCCACTGGGAAGGGGTTTATTTGGTTTAATAGGTTTATTAGATTTATCAGGTTTATTAGGATAATTCTCCTTGACATACATACCGGATCTCCTATGCTCTACTTTAACCCACTTCATAATGGCGTAATTTACTTAGTTACTTGCTTTGCTGTACCAAATATTTAATTTTGCTTAAGTTAAAACTTGGCCCTTTATTTTCTTAAAAAATGTTTGAATCCTCGGTTAGTCTTTAGATTGCAGTTATGAGCAATCCATGCTTATCCACACCTTGCGTCACGGCTCCTCCAATCCGATGGCACCAGCACGGGCCCACGTAATCAGCGTGGACCAATATATATAATTATCTCAAAACTCGGCCCATTGGCCATGGACATAGATACCTAGCCAATTATATAATTTACGTATACTAACCATCCCCCTCTCAGCATAGATATTTCCATGCCCTATGGCAAAGACCCTCAAATAATAACAATATATATGGCCCCACCCATGGCCTGCCTTCACCCAATATCCAACCCTTAGCTTCTTATCCAAGCTCAACCCACTGGCCATTTTGACAGAAAACCATCCAATTACGCTGTTCTCCCGGCATTCAGACAGCCATTCAACCCCGGTCTCAGGAATTACGCCCTGACCAATCCTATCCTATAATTCAGCTAAACAGCATTGACCTTTAGTCACGATTATACACCAGTTGCTAGTATACTATCATCCATCCCACCAATCATAGTGATTTATTTTACAACACTGCATTCACCCATAACACCGTTTCATACACCCTATAAGATTGATAGTCAGCCACCCAACAATCAATCAGTACCATTATTTTCTTTATACATAATTCCACAATGATGCAATCGTAATTTCCTAACTTTATTTTCTAATCGTGTAATAATAAAAATGAACATTTGAAATAAACTGTAAATGTTTTATAAGACCCTAAAATAAAACAGCTTCAACTTTCCATTCTGAAGCCCTTGTTCAACTCCCCGCAACGCATTTTCATAGACCACGTTTATATTCCATTGTCTGTTCCACCTGGTTATAATTATGCTTACGCAGATAATTAGATTTATATTTCTATTCTTCTCCTTGTAGACTAAATTCTTGAGCAAAGAGTTATTTTTCTTATCTTACACTGTAATTGCTTTTATCTTTATTGGCATAAGCTGTATACTGTTACGCATTTTGACTGTATAGGATTTCATAAACACTAAATGATTCGCACCTAGAGGGCAAAATAACCAACTTATTACAAAACACATGAGATTTCTTTCTTTTTTACTGTCCGGGAATTCACCCATTTATATTGACTTCTGTACAAACTTTATATCACTAAATGCGCTCATCTGCCATACCTCCACGTTCACGTGTGGTTATTACTAGACTTTACCTGTTTACATTCATTATCATAAGTATTTTTGTCTTTTATTAAGTTTTTCTTTTTTATGTCATTTACTGATTTTTGTCAATTAAGTGAAGTCTATCAAACCAGAAAGGACCCTCGAGAAGGATAAAAAGGATAAAAACTACAGTCAACAAATTCGGGATTTTAGCTCAATAACCACACAACCAGGAAGCTCTACTAGTTGCTCCAGTGTGTTATCCATAAAAAGAGGACTGCAAACTGGAAAACTGAAATGGATACTTTGATTCAAGCCCCAGTGTGCCACAGGTGAACACTTCAACAAAGAAACGTGTTTTGATATCTGGAACTTATGCTATCCAAAAACAGAAAAGAATCTGTCCTAAGAAGTTAGATCAGGATCTCACTCCACTCTGCTACAGGTTTAACAGTATATTTAACTTCAACAGCAACCAGAAGTATAATAAAGATGCATCAAAGCTGAAAAATAATGCCATCCATCAAGGAAGGCGCCTACTTTTTCCTTTCCAGATACTCATTCCGACACTTCTGTGAAGAAGTTAAGGGGACCACAGGCCATACCATAGAGGATTTCATCAGCCGAAAATTTTTCCAAAGGTATTATCAGTTGGAGGCAGCTTTGGGGAGGGGAGAGCTCACTCTGCTCATCCATTTCAAATGCAAGGACCTCTTAACCCACAAAGTCTGATTCTCAGGCTTGAGAAGGAGGAAAAGGTCCTCCACAATCCATGAATGGGCCTGCATTTGGGAAACATGTATGGGATGAAGCAAGGGGCAGGCAGATACCAGAGATCAAGTAAAGACCCTCTAGTGTGAGAAGGCTTGCTCCCATAGGAAAGGGCTGTAGAGGGTCTAGTGCTGGCAAACAGCAATGTTTCTCAAGAATGTGCTTCTGCACCCACAAAGACCGTGCTACCAGATGCCAAACATCTGATGCACGTACAGGCCTGCTTGTGCAAGACTCACCTCAAACTGGGCCATTCAGCCTTGATGGATTTAGGAAATAACAATATTCTGGTTAAAATGCAACCAACATGGCAATACATGGGGGGAAACTTCTCAAATCCAGTCTGACTGAGCAACCCTTGCATATTGCTAGCACTCACAAGGCCATACCTCTCAATCAACCTCTTAGAGCAAGAAATATGGACAAAGCCATAACTAAAGGGGGGGGCTCCAAAATAGGGACCGTTTTTAAATATTGCTCTTACAAACTTGGATAGTGGGTAGAATAATCTGGAAAAAATCTCATATACACTACCATTACACAAAGGAGGCAACTCTACTGAACTAAACAAACTATCAGCCAATTGCCATCCTATCCCCGCTATCCAAAATTCTGGTAAGAGTTGTACATACCCAGCTTATGGACTACCTCCTCACACACAAACCCCTATCAAATACCAAACACGGTTTTCACCCCTTTCACAGCACCACCAAAGCCCTACCTCCTTTACAAACACTGTCAATCAGCATAGAAATAATGGCAAATTTGTATCAGCCATATTTCTGGACTTATCCAAAGCATTTGACACGGTCAATCATCACAAACTCAAAATTATCTCCACCCTAAACCTCAGCTTCCCCACTACTACCCGGTTCCAAAGTTACCTAGGTGAATGTCAGCCAGCCTTCCGATGGCAACAATCTCTCTCACCCTTTCTCCCAGTGACCTTAGGTGTCCCACAAGGCTCCATCCTTGGTCCCCTTCTGTTCTCTCTCTCTTTACCAATCAGCTTCATACTGCCACCCTCCATGCCTCAGTCGTCCAGTATGCTGACGATTTTACTTAGATATGTTCAGCCTCTTCCCTCAAGGACCTCCATTCCATTACCCAAGACTCTTCTTTCTGTTTAAACTTGGGTGACCAAGCTCCCAACTCATTCTTAACCCTAACAAAACAAAACTACTCCTCTTTAGCCCGACTAGAACTACCTCCCTTCCCCCAACCTTCAGCTTCTTGTAAAAAAAAATCAAACTATTATTACCTCTACAACCCAAACCAAACTGCTATGTGTAGAAATAAACCACTGACATTCATACATCTCAAATCATTAAAAAAAGTTCACAAGAAACTTAGTTTCCTTTATAGAAACAACAAATTTCTAACACAACAGCCATCAGTGCTAGAACCAACCTCCTGCCAACCCTCCTATATGCTTCCCCCAATTCTAACCGATCCCCGTAAAGCTGACAGTGCCAGACTTGAAGCTTGTTACAATAAAATCTCCAAACTTGCCACTGGTGCCTCATACAAGTCACATCACCATTTATCACTTAAGCAACTCCAATGGCTGGAACTCCCTCAACTCCTTCACTTTAACCAACTAGACTTCGCCCACAAAATAATCAATCAGAAAGAACTCCTTCACTCAAAGATATTATACAACCCTATTCCACTCCAAGACATCTAGACTTTAGCAACAAACTACTTCTACACATCACTACAGCTAACAACTCAGCAGGTGAATCACTGTTTTCCAGCTACATTTCCAAACTCTGGAATAAGCTACCAAACTCACTAGAAACTAACACTTCAACATTACAATTTAAAAAAAACTCCTGAAAACACACCTAACAAATACCTGGCTCTGTTCTTGCAACTCACCTGGTTAACCCATTCTTCATTTTGCTCTACTAATAT
The DNA here is from genome assembly GCF_019279795.1 of Protopterus annectens. Taxonomy (NCBI): domain Eukaryota; kingdom Metazoa; phylum Chordata; order Ceratodontiformes; family Protopteridae; genus Protopterus; species Protopterus annectens. Next base: position 1,843,607,811 of record NC_056726.1, on the reverse strand, counting down.
GACTACCAAACTCTCCCTACCAACAACTGTTTATAGTTCTCTTTTAACTGTGCATAATTTTATGTATACACCTCAAAAATGTTGATTTTTTTTCTTCAGCGTCTCTTTTATACATCTTATGTTTTAGACTATTTTGGGAGTTTTTCTCCTCGGGCCTCCTCTGAAAAAGGACATGGGTCCAATCAGACTTTCCTGGTAAACAAAATGTAAAAAAAATAAATAATGGGTTTTGCATAAACATGAATTTTCTGAAGGCTGTGCAGTCTGAAACTCAAATGTCTGTCATTATTTTCGGACTTCAACCTTCAATTATTTGCTAGAAAACCACAACTTTATGAAAAACAGACTAAAAATATAAGGCAAAAATATGAACATTCTGCAAAAATCTGTACAGTTGAGACGTATACACGGGGCCAACAGTCAGCGCACAATGAGCACAAACTTGACCCCTCCACTCCCTCCAAGTCAGAGAAGAAATGGCAGGCCAGTGTGTAACCTAATAGCCTTGAGGAAATTGTGACAAATACCCAACATTCTGTTCCCCTGCCCTTCTAGATGATCATGGAACAGTTTGGGATACCATGAGTGCTGCCCTCCTCATCTTCAAAATGTCTATCCTTAGCCACAAGTTGAAGCAGTAGCATTTGTGTCAATGTTTAATGTAAAGTTCTGCATCTAGTCAACAGAAAAAAAAGTGCTAGTATGCAAAGCCAAATACAGCTCTGGGCAACCTAGGAGGTTGCATGGGGTCCATTGGTTTGGGGATGGGCCCCATTACTCCTTTACGAATGCACGCAGAGTACATCTATAGTGGTTACACAGCGTTTCCGTCCATCCGTACATTACAGCAGCAATGAAGAACTAAAAGTTGCCCTTCTGTTCTAAGCAAGCAAACGGAGGAGTACGAGTGGCAGTCTGGCAGAATAGGATATAGGTGTGTGTGTGTGTGTGTGTGTGTGTGTGTGTGTGTGTGTGTGTGTGTGTGTGTGTGTGTGTGTGTGTGTGATGGCAGGTTGTTTAACTTATTAAGGCTCAAACTTTGTTTCTTGATTACGGGATGGTAGAACCTGAATCCTCTACATCAGCTATTAAACTATCAGGAACATGTGTGTGTGTGTGTGTGCTGGGAATTTACCTCACAAACAATGGTACAAGGGTTTGGTTCTCATAAAAAGTGAGACTGGCTAGGCTTAACATGGTCCACAAGGGCAGGTAGCCTAGTATTTGACTATGAAACTATGAAATAAAGCAGGCAAAACTCCTTGAACTACACCAAATAGCTGTATGAATGATGCAAAGCATTTTCACTGACTGAGTTCCAGTGCATTGTTAAGGACTGTTGAGTTTCTGGGGAACAGCTGTTTACTGCTGCTCGTGCTAAATCAATTGTTTTGTTTAGCAAATTGCCATCATCAGTGTTTGTGCTACCAAATCTGAAATCAGGGTTAGTAGCACAACAGGTAACACACTTGCATTTGGTGCAGAAGGCTGTGGGTTCTACTCCCACACCATGCCGGAGTGCTGAGATTGCAGAGTCCTTTGAGGGGGATGGGTTGTTGCAGTCCTAAATGTGACCTCCTTTGGAAGAGATGCCTAGTAACTATGAAACTGTTGCCGGCTTGACAGCCATTCCCTATTGCAATATTACCAGCTTGTAAACTTTTTTTTTTTTTTTTTTTAAATGAAACGTGGGCAATTTATTCTTAGACGGCAGCAGGCATTGAACATGTACATGAAAACACTAAAATGTTAAGTTGTTTACCAGCAGCAACCTCTTCATTAGTTACAGAATTCTTTAGTGTGGAATTATTCAGATGACTTACTTCTGCAGAGAATGTTTATATTGACTGGTACTGGTGGATTGTACTGACAGAAATTTGAGTGACTGAAATGTTCTGTAATGGGTAGTTTTGTCATTAATGGTGGATGTTTTGTTTAATTGCTTACTGGAAAAATCCTGATACCTACAAATTTGAAACGCAGTCTAACACGTGGTGCTGTATTATATAAGAAAGGAATCTAATTCAATAAAATCAGGATGGTGTATCAATGAACACATGCAGATATGCATGGTCCTAAAAATGTGTACATGGGGGCCTATGGCTTGAAAACAGCGCAAAGGTAAACTCAATCTGCCACGGGCCAGATGCATTCTCTTTGAATGTGGGTTTCAATGCAGTTTCAATGAATGAGAGCGTTAAGGGCAGAGAAGCTTATTGTTCATACAAAGTCTGTTTTCATTGTCAGACTGAAATATTTTGTTTAGCAAATTGCTATCAGTGTTTGTGCTATTTAATCTGAAATAAAAGTTATAAACATCTCTAATGATTGTAGCATTAGAGAATCTCTCTAATCACTGCAGAATTAAGGAAGAAAATAGTATGTGCATTGAGAGGTCTGAAATAGAAGTTATGTCCTTACCATAACGTTCCATGTGGAGTGTTCATCTCGCCTTTGTTCTTACACATGGGTTCGGAGCCGATCCTCGGCTCCGTGTCGGCCGCGAAGCAGAATAACCCAGACCAGGCACCAAAATGAACGTTCTTCCTGAGGGTGGGAATGTAAGAACAAAGGCGAGATGAACACTCCACATGGAACGTTATGGTAAGGACATAACTTCTATATGTGAGAGTGTTCGATCTCGCCGTTTGTTCTTACACATGGGTAGCGTCCCTAGCTCCATGTTCCTGAGGAACTCACGGGAGGACGTTCTTGAGCACAGTGGAACCAAAGGTTGCCCTGTCCCTAGAAACCTTGTCTACCTTGTAATGAGAAATGAATGTATGTGGTTTAGACCAGGTAGCAGCCGCACAAATAGCGTCTAATGGTAGGCGAGCTGCATGAGCCAGGGATGTAGACACTGATCTTGTAGAATGTCCTTTGGGTTTGACAGATAAAATTTGATTTGAAGAATCATAAACATAGATAATACAATCAGTTAACCACTTAGAAAGAGTTCTTTTAGTAACCACTACACCTTTCCTGCTATCAGCAAAGGCTACAAAAAGTTGATCAGATTTTCTGTGATCTTTTGTTCTATCCAAGTAAAATCTAAGTTGTCTGTGGACATCCAACTTGTGTAACATATGCTCCATTTTATTGGAGTGATTCTTGAAAAAGGTGGGTAATTCAATGGATTGATTAATATTATTAATAGAGCAAACTTTGGGAAGAAAGGATGAATTAGTGCGAAGAGATACTCTGTCAGAGTGAAAGATTAAATAAGGGTATTTAACGGAGAGAGCCTGAAGCTCAGATACTCGCCTAGCGGATGTAATGGCTACCAAGAAGAGGGTCTTCCACGACAAATACTTCAATGGACAAGAGGAGGCTGGTTCAAATGGGGGTAACATCAATTTAGATAATAAGAGGTTTAGACTCCAAGGGGTTGTAGGAGATCTAACTGGTGGTCTAATATGAAAAGGCCCTTTTAAAAAGGCCTTACAAAGTCTGTGGGCCATAACAGGAGCCCCACATTCTTCCACATGAAAGTTGGATATGGCAGCCAATTGCACTCTTAAAGTAGCAGGAGAAGCACCTTGGTGGAACAATTCTGTTAAAAACTCCAAGATTTTGTTTAAAGGAGCTATGACAGGGTCCAATTGCTGTGTATTTGCCCAGAATACAAAGCGCTTCCATTTACTAGTGTAGGTCTTAGTAGTGGAAGCTTTATGAGAAGCCACTAGTATATTCTGAACTGCAGGTGAAAGAAGATCAGACCTGGCTAAGTAGGGAATCGAGCAGCCAAGCTGCTAGATGGAGGACAAGCGAGGGTGGGGAGCCCCTGACGAGTGAGTCAGTAGATCTGGCTCTGGGTCCAGGATCCAGGGTCCCCGAATGCGGTGTGTCAGAAGAAAGGGAAACCAAATTTGACGAGGCCAGAATGGGGCAATGAGGATTATCGTCCTTTGCAGGTTGTTGGCTTTCTGCAGAAACTTGGCAATCAGGGGAAAAGGAGGAAAAGCATACAGGAGGCCCGGGGGCCAATCGTGAACTAGTGCATCCCTGGGGACTTCCCCTGGAGGGGGTAATAGGGCAAAATAGCTCCTGCATTTGGCGTTCATTGGAGACGCAAACAGATCGCAGGAAGGCTGGCCCCACTTGCGAAAAATCTTCTTCGCAACTGACTGTTTTAGGGACCACTCGTGTGGCAACAGGATTGCTCTGCTCAGCCTGTCGGCTATGACGTTGGATGACCCCGTGATGTGCGTTGCTATCAGAAAGCGACCCGTGGACTCCGCCCATTGCCAAATTCTCATGGCCTCTCTGCATAGCTGATAGGACTTGGTTCCCCCCTGCTTGTTTATGTACCAGACTACAGACATGTTGTCCGTCTGAACTGCAATAGTCCCTAGAGGAAGAAGGGGAGCAAAGTGCTGCAACGCTAGAAACCCTGCCCTCAACTCCAGAACATTGATGTGCAGATTGTACTCTAAATTGGTCCATTCGCCTTGGACTGTCTGTCCCTGAAAGATGCCCCCCCACCCTATCAGGGAGGCGTCCGTGGTCACCGTAGCTGTCGGCGTGGGTAGCACAAATGGTCTTCCTCTGGAAAGGTTGCAAGTCTGAAGCCACCAGACTAGGTGCGACTTGCATGTGTTTGTGATCAGAATTTGGTGTGTCCGAGGTAGATGTTGGAAAGACCATTGTGCAAACAGTAGCCATTGTAGAACTCTCGTGTGCAGTCTTCCCAATGGTATCGCAATGAGAGAAGCTGCCATGATGCCCAAAACCTTTAGTACCAGTTTTGCTGGGGATTTTCTGGGTGACAGAAGAAGAGATATGTGTGTTTGAAGTGAAGCTATCCTTTCTGGAGGAAGCCTTAGAATTAACTGATGCGTATCTAATTCCGCTCCTATGAATAAGATACGCTGTGATGGCTGTAGTAAAGATTTTTCGAAATTTACGGAAATTCCAAGGTGAACACAAAGTTGTAGAGTGTAATCTCTGGCCTGTATCAGTTGACGCCGGGTGGTGGCAGAAAGGAGCCAGTCGTCCAGATACGGAAACACCTGGAATCCTAGGCGCCTCAGATGAGACGCTACCACTGCCATGCATTTGGTGAAAACCCTGGGGGCTGAGGTCAGACCAAAGGGCAGGGCCCGAAACTGGTAGTGACTGGCTCCCAGCCGGAAGTGCAAATGATCTCTGGACGCCCTGGCCATTTTGATGTGGTAGTATGCGTCCTTCAGATCTATTGAGCACATCCAGTCGTCCTTCTGTAAGAATGGAAGGATCTATTGAAGCGTGACCATTCGGAACTTTTCTTTCTTGACAAAGGTGTTGAGGTTGCTTAGGTCCAGAATCGGCCTCCAGTCCCCTGTCTTCTTTGGAACTAAAAAGAACCTTGAGTAAGTTCCGAATCCTATTTGGTCCGCTGGGACTGGTTGGATGACTTTTTTCTAGCAGCTTTGAAATTTCTATAGCTGCTGGATCTCGCAGATGGGGCGGTACATCTGGGAGTCTTGTCTTTGGAATGGGGGTGGATAGGAATGGTATTCTGTAACCTCTGGTAACAACGCTTTTTACCCAGTTGTCTGTAGTAATGTTTTGCCAGGCCTGAGGGTATAAAGCTAAGCGACCCCAGACTGCCTCCAGAGCAGGACAGTCGGGCCTCCTCTCAGGAGTGCTGGAAAGGTTTTCCAGGGGGTGTATTCCTGTCACCTTGGTTTTGCGGACCCCCTCTGCCACCAGGGCGGCGTCTTCCACCTCTGCCTCCTCCTCTGCCTCTAGAGGGGGCATCACCCTGCGTGCCTGGGAAAGATCCTTGGGGTTTTCAAAACCACATTTTCCCACCGCGTTGCCCTTTGGGGTACGGTCTGGATGGGGTGGAAAAATGGACTCCGACAGCAGACAGAGTCTTTCCCTCCTGTTCACACCGGGTAAGGGTCTCCTTTACCTTTGGGCCAAAGAGAGTGGCACCATCAAATGGGGCGTTGGTAAAGGAAGACTTGAAGGCTTCCGCAAATGAACATAAGTGCATCCAGGATAGTCTTCGAAGAGCAATCGCTGAAGCTGCTGCCCTACTCGATCCTTCGGCTGCGTATGAGATCAGCCTCATGGATGAGTTAACAATGGATGTAAGGGTATTGAGATGTGCTGTAACTTTCTCTGAAACAGCAGCATTTGTAGTACCCTGGAGGGTATCTCCCAACTCTTTGATTAGATCCCTCTGTAGACATGTAAAGTGAGTCAAATAGTTCAGGGATCGCATACAAAAAGCCGCTGAACTAAAAATGCGCTTCCCGTACCTGTCCATAATCCTAGAATCTTTGTTAGGCGGATGGACAGATGAGGAAGATTCCGACATCTCCTTTTTCGTGGCCGCTGCCACCACCATAGCGTCCACTGGAACTCCTTTTGTCAAATAAGCCTTGTCCTGGGGTGCAGTAATGTATTTATTAGGCTTCCTAGGGACTGGCTCCACCGTGTCAGGAGCCTCCCGCGCCCTTCGAGCAATCAGCTCCATTAATTCATCGAAGGGCGGAGTGACCCAGGAGGAGGAAGGGCGAGCACCAAATGCCTTCAGCAAGACTGAGTCCTCCTCAGAAGGGGTCAGCGACTGCCAGTGACCTCTCTGCTTTAGGATCTCCAAGATGTCAGAAAAGGAGACATCTTCTGAAGGTGACTTTGTGGACCCTTCTGACTCATCCAAGTCAGTATCGGATGTCAAAGATTCTTGTGGAGAATCTAAGTGTCTCCTCTTACACAATCTTTTCCTAGGGACTTCTTCGGGGACATCCGAAGAAGCCTCCGAGGAAGAGGGGCACCCTCCAGGGGTGGCTGAGACACAGGTGCTCGGCGCTTAGCTGTAGCCACGGGTGCAGAGGAGGATAACGGACCTTTATGGGGAGGAGAAGCTGTATCTGCTGATGTGGTTGTCTGGGTAGACAACACCTTCCTCTTGAGATCGAAGCCCCGGGTCCCGAGTCGAGGTATCTCCCGGTTCCGAAGAAATGGGAAGAATCTCCGAAACAGGCACCGAAGGCATCGACTCCGAGGACAGAACCGAGTCGATCCGAGCCGAGGCCCCAAGAGGGAGAGTCCGAACCGAAACATCGGTCCGACTCTCGGTCCCGGAACCCAGGATGGATCTTCGGCTCCGAGACTCCGGTACCGGATCCGACGGAGTCGAGGTGAACGGAGCCGACCGAGAAAAGGATGGTTCTGGCACCGAGGGCTCCACAATCAGCAGCTCAGCCTCTTCCAGCTCCGAAGACTGGACAGGTCTCGGAGGAGGAATAGATGGAGACAGTGGCAGGCCTTCAAGTCTCGACACCAATTGAGAGGAGACCGAGATGAGTCTGGATAAGGCCGTATTCTCCATTAACTTCTGCACCACGCGGTCTACATCAGTATCAGAGAGGGGCCTGGAAGAACGGGTCGAAGGAATCGAAGACGGAGCCGACCTCAACAGTGTCGGGGGAGGGAGCTCCATCACCGGTTCCAAGACTCGAGGCTCGGAAACTGACAACAGTTGAACACTCGGCCCCGAAGTCTGTGGAACCGGTGATCTAACTTTAGCTGAAGAACTCGGAGCCGATGACCTGGGCTCCGACGTCTTCGATTCCTTCGAGGATTTGGATGCCTGGTCTGAAGCATCCAGAGCCTCTTGAAAGGTAGGTTTTAACAAACCCCTATCCATGAGTTTCCTGCGCCTATCTGTCATGACCCTCCCACTGAAAGAATGACAAATAGAGCAGTCTTCTTGCAGATGGAGAGGGCCAAGACAGTAGACGCAGGAACTATGATTGTCAGTAACTGACATCTTTTGCCCACATTGGCAACGCTTAAAACCCGATTTAGCCTTTTCAGACATCTCACTCTAAATAGAAACTGAAAAGTCAAGTCCAGTAAAGAAGTCAAGTCCGGTGAAATTGTCGAATCCAGTAAGGAAGTCAATCCGGTAGTCAAATCCAAGTAAGGGGTGGTAGGCCCCGAGGAGAACTCTAATAAGTTTTAAATAAACTTAACGGAACCGAGAATCCCTCAACCTTACCACACACACACACTATGTCACTAACAAACTTTTTATAATAAAATTACTAAGAAAAAACACAAGAATAAATTCTTAATCTTATCTTAGGTGCTCGAGCTCGACCCAGTGATGCGAACGCTGAAGCGGCAAACTAGATCGGAGGTAAAGGCAGAGGGGGATTGTGGGTATTAGGTTGTCTCCAGCTTCTTCTCGATGCAGAGCTTGCAAGCGGCCGACACGGAGCCGAGGATCGGCTCCGAACCCATGTGTAAGAACAAACGGCGAGATCGAACACTCTCACATCAGTATTTATGGTAAATGGGGAGAAACAGCCAAGTATTGGGATACTAGAATGGCTGGGAGAGGGTTGCTGCTGGGGGGGGTGGTTTGATCTTTTATCTTGCCTAGGGCCTCATCTGACCACAATCCAGCTCTGCTACTATGGACCTTAAGGCAGGTGGCTGCAGGAACACTTTGGAATATTTAAAAGCTCCTTAGGCATGACACAAGAACTTTTCTATATCAAACAAGAGGATCAGGATTTGAATCCTGTAGCACAAAATGGAGCAGTGAAAGGAAGTGCTAGGCATGCCCGCCTAGCATGTTATCCCACACCATATATTGGTGGAAAAGCCAACATGTTACTAAAACATATGAAAAAGGTTGGAAATAAACATGGTCAGAGCAGCAAAACCGAAACCCCTCAAAAGCCATACCCCAGGATTCACGAAGCCTCCATGTAAGAGTTATAACTCTTACACGGAGGCTGCAGTTAAACGGAGTGATGTCAGCATGCTTTGCATATTCATGAGAGCATGCTGAATCACACCTAAGTCTAACACCAGGGGCGGCCCGTGCTATCGGACTGCCAGACTGCAGCCCCCTCAAAATAAAAAATAGAAAAAAAAAACAAATTTTGCAGACTTCGCGCATGCACAGTAGTCCCAACTACTGTCGGTCTATGCGCATGCTCCAGGCAGTCCGGCAGTCCCCATAGGGGGACACAAGGAGACGTCTGTGCAATTTTAAAGTGCACAGACTCGCTGGGATTATGTGTTGGGTCCAGACTGCAACAGCAGCAGTCAGGACAGTCTCGTCGGGAAGGAGCAGTCAAGGAGCTTTGCTTGGGATCTCGCGGGTCTTTGCGCGGGCAGGATATATTATGGAGAACAGACAGGTAAGTGTATGGTGCTTGTTTACTTTTACAATGAATTGAAGTGTGTATGGTGCTTTTTAGTTCTACAATGTCTATACTGGATAGATATGTATGTTTTTTAGTTTATACTGGTGTGTGTGTGTGTGTGTGTGTGTGTGTGTGTGTGTGTGTGTGTGTGTGTGTGTGTGTGTGTGTGTATAAATGCCCCAGGTGCTCATGGTGGTGTGGTAGGGAATACCTCAGGCTTGAACCCTGTACCCTGTATGCAGGTGTTTAAGACTTGAGTTCCCTACCCAAAACCATTTGTAAAAAAAATTGCAGATTTTTGCCTCATTTTCGGTCTGATCTGTTCCTCATAATATCTGTGGTTTGTAAATGTTGCAATGCTTGATATTTGATGGTGTAGTAGTAGCATTGTTGCCTCACAGCTGCAGGTTCTCAGGTTTGATTCTTGGCTGGGGTTCCTTCTTTGTGGGGTCTGTTATATTCTCCTTTTTTGGTTTTTTTAAACCCCCAAAATTTTTTTGTTAAAAAAAAATAAATAATGGGTTTTGCATAAACATGAATTTTCTGAAGGCTGTGCAGTCTGAAACTCAAATGTCTGTCATTATTTTGACTTCAACCTTCAATTATTTGCTAGAAAACCACAACTTTATGAAAAACAGACTAAAATATAGGCAAAAATATGAACATTCTGCAAAAATCTGTACAGTTGAGGCGTATACACGGGGCCAACAGTCAGCGCACAATGAGCACAAACTTGACCCTCCACTCCCTCCAAGTCAGAGAAGAAATGGCAGGCCAGTGTGTAACCTAATAGCCTTGAGGAAATTGTGACAAATACCCAACATTCTGTTCCCCTGCCCTTCTAGATGATCATGGAACAGTTTGGGATACCATGAGTGCTGCCCTCCTCATCTTCAAAATGTCTATCCTTAGCCACAAGTTGAAGCAGTAGCATTTGTGTCAATGTTTAATGTAAAGTTCTGCATCTAGTCAACAGAAAAAAAAAGTGCTAGTATGCAAAGCCAAATACAGCTCTGGGCAACCTAGGAGGTTGCATGGGGTCCATTGGTTTGGGGATGGGCCCCATTACTCCTTTACGAATGCACGCAGAGTACATCTATAGTGGTTACACAGCGTTTCCGTCCATCCATACATTACAGCAGCAATGAAGAACTAAAAGTTGCCCTTCTGTTCTAAGCAAGCAAACGGAGGAGTATGAGTGGCAGTCTGGCAGAATAGGATAGAGGTGTGTGTGTGTGTGTGTGTGTGTGTGTGTGTGTGATGGCAGGTTGTTTAACTTATTAAGGCTCAAACCTTGTTTCTTGATTACGGGATGGTAGAACCTGAATCCTCTACATCAGCTATTAAACTATCAGGAACATGTGTGTGTGTGTGTGTGCTGGGAATTTACCTCACAAACAATGGTACAAGGGTTTGGTTCTCATAAAAGTGAGACTGGCTAGGCTTAACATGGTCCACAAGGGCAGGTAGCCTAGTATTTGACTATGAAACTATGAAATAAAGCAGGCAAAACTCCTTGAACTACACCAAATAGCTGTATGAATGATGCAAAGCATTTTCACTGACTGAGTTCCAGTGCATTGTTAAGGACTGTTGAGTTTCTGGGGAACAGCTGTTTACTCAATTGTTTTGTTTAGCAAATTGCCATCATCAGTGCTTGTGCTACCAAATCTGAAATCAGGGTTAGTAGCACAACAGGTAACACACTTGCATTTGGTGCAGAAGGCTGTGGGTTCTACTCCCACACCATGCCGGAGTGCTGAGATTGCAGAGTCCTTTGAGGGGGATGGGTTGTTGCAGTCCTAAGTGTGACCTCCTTTGGAAGAGATGCCTAGTAACTATGAAACTGTTGACAGCCATTCCCTATTGCAATATTACCAGCTTGTAAACTTTTTTTTTTTTTATTTTTTTAAATGAAACGTGGGCAATTTATTCTTAGACGGCAGCAGGCATTGAACATGTACATGAAAACACTAAAATGTTAAGTTGTTTGCCAGCAGCAACCTCTTCATTAGTTACAGAATTCTTTAGTGTGGAATTATTCAGATGACTTACTTCTGCAGAGAATGTTTATATTGACTGGTACTGGTGGATTGTACTGACAGAAATTTGAGTGACTGAAATGTTCTGTAATGGGTAGTTTTGTCATTAATGGTGGATGTTTTGTTTAATTGCTTACTGGAAAAATCCTGATACCTACAAATTTGAAACGCAGTCTAACACGTGGTGCTGTATTATACAAGAAAGGAATCTAATTCAATAAAATCAGGATGGTGTATCAATGAACACATGCAGATATGCATGGTCCTAAAAATGTGTACATGGGGGCCTATGGCTTGAAAACAACGCAAAGGTAAACTCAATCTGCCACTGGCCAGATGCATTCTCTTTGAATGTGGGTTTCAATGCAGTTTCAATGAATGAGAGTGTTAAGGGCAGAGAAGCTTATTGTTCATACAAAGTCTGTTTTCATTGTCAGACTGAAATATTTTGTTTAGCAAATTGCTATCAGTGTTTGTGCTATTTAATCTGAAATAAAAGTTTTAAACATCTCTAATGATTGTAGAATTAGAGAATCTCTCTAATCACTGCAGAATTAAAGAAGAAAATAGTATGTGCATTGAGAGGTCTGAACAGTATTTATGGTAAATGGGGAGAAACAGCCAAGTATTGGGATACTAGAATGGCTGGGAGAGGGTTGCTGCTGGGGGGGGTTGATCTTTTATCCTGCCTAGGGCCTCATTTGACCACAATCCAGCTCTGCTACTGTGGACCTTAAGGCAGGTGGCTGCAGGAACACTTGGAATATTTAAAAGCTCCTTAGGCATGACACAATAACTTTTCTATAGCAAACAAGAGGATCAGGATTTGAATCCTGTAGCACAAAATGGAGTAGTGAAAGGAAGTGTTAGGCATGCCCGCCTAGCATGTTATCCCACACCATATATTGGTGGAAAAGCCAACATGTTACTAAAACATATGAAAAAGGTTGGAAATAAACATGGTCAGAGCAGCAAAACCGAAACCCCTCAAAAGTCATACCCCAGGATTCACGAAGCCTCCGTGTAAGAGTTATAACTCTTACACAGAGGCTGCAGTTAAACGGAGTGATGTCAGCATGCTTTGCATATTCATGAGAGCATGCTGAATCACACCTAAGTCTAACACGGTCCATGTAAGACAGTAGGGGGCGTGTCCGTAGGCTGAGCCCTGCAAGCGGACACGCCCCCAGAAGTGTAAAAGTGCCCAAAGTAAACACCCACAACAGAGTCCACAGAAATGTGAATAAACACAACACAACACATGCCCCCACAGACTATGAACATAAAATATATATAAATGAACATATTTTTTTTAAAAATTGTAAAGATGTTTAACCGTGAGTGCGCTCGTTTGCGCAGGCATGCCCGTAGCGCAGCTACAGTTAGCAGTCAGTGGGAAAGCATATAAGAACTAAATATGCAAAATAAGCCAGGAAGCAATAGCGTAGCGGTAGGGATGTTGGCTGAAGAGCAGGCATTCATGGTTCGAGCCCCCACAACACCAATTTTTTTTTTTTCAAAATAAGCAGGAAACAAGTCCCTGACAAATATGTACACATAAAACCACAATTTATGTAAAATGTAATGAAACAGCCCATTTATATTGAAGACATGTGGGGTAACAAAAGAAGAAAAAATGCCAGATGTGCTCATAGCGGAGCTACAGTTTAACAGAGTGAGTGCATGTGCCCGTAGCTGAGCAGTGGTCTAACACGCTAAATCTATGTGGCCCTAACTGAGCTGAGCGTAATATGCGTGCCGATAGCCAAATGAGGCTTAAAGCAGCCCGTTTGCGCGGAGCTGCGCACCACGCAAACGAGCTAACCGACGGGCAACATTGAGCAAGCCGTATCAAAACTGCCTTTACACAGGCACACCCCTCAGCATGTCTAGACAGTCATGAAAAATAAAAAGCAGTGGCCAGGTTCGAACCCAGGATACTGTACACCATAGTCAAGGTACCAAACCACTAAGCCATGACAGCAGTACCTAGAAATGCAATAATAGCTAATATATAGAAATGAATACAAACTGGAGCATGACAATGCAGTTTACTGAAGTTGATACAATTCCAAAATAGCCAATCACAGATATGTGTGGGAAAAACGGACTATATAAGCCCCATAGGTGGGAATACACAGCATAAACTATTGTAGAACTGACCTGCAGGCAGAATGACAGGAGTAGGAGAGGGTAGTTGCTTTCGAGCACAGAGGTGGGGTGTTGAGGAGTCCAGGTACATGGTCTGGCTCCTAGTCCATAATCATGAGGCCCAACTCATGCAGGGCCAGGTCCTCTGGGGAGCATACAGGGCTGAGGCGTGGGACCGGTTGGCTCATGATCTCACCAGTGCCACAGGGATTCCAAGGACTGGTGAGCATGTCCGTCACCACCATGCGGACCTGAAGAGACGCAAGCAGGACCAACTGAACCTTTGGATCCAGGAGGCCCGGCAAACACCCAACGCCCACTACTGAGTAAGTAACATTTAATTATGTATGTAAGAAATTAAACTAGCTGATATTATGGAGATGTGTATTCCAATATTACTTCATTTATATTACAGCTGAAGGTGTCCGTTCTGCGAACCGCAGAGCCTATGGCGATAGGCTGGTGCGGTTGCGCCACCAGGCAGGTCAGTAATCCACTACCAGTAACTGTAAAGAAATATAAAAGTATGACAGTCAGCAAAAGAGTGCAGTGTAGTCAGTAAGGAATAAAATCTGCAAGTAACAGTGTGAAAGTGTATGCAAGTATTGCTTGATTACAAAAGTGTGTTTCAGCCTGTAAGTTTAACCAAAAAATGAAACTGTCTGACATATTCTGAAATAAAAATGCCCTACCTATAAGAAAATAGTACACAACCTGCAGCAGGCTGAAAAGTATAGCTGCAGAAGATGATGAAATCACGTGTGAAATATATCCCTGTGGAAATACTGAAACATGACAGAAGTGAGACTGCTGGAAAGGATTGTAATAACTACTGGTAAAACATGTCAATAAAGCCTAGAAGTACCATCCTGAATAGAAAAATGAAAGCAAGTGAGAGAGTGTGAGAAAGTGTCATGAATCCAGCAATACAGTAGTAATAACCCCTGAATAAAGTATACTGCAGTCAAGACAGAATGAAATGCATGTGAGATTCAAAACCAAACAGCAAAATCTGTTCAAAGTGTTGCTGCATCTGGAATGTGTATCCCAAAATCTGGATATGTTGCTCTCAGTCTGCAATATGCAGATAGGATGATTGTCTGATATACCAAACATCCACACTTGTCTACAGCTATATAAAGCAAATGTAGCAGGATGATGTAGCTGAACAAAGCTAGATATGAGTGTGTATGAAGAACCATAAAATGTATATTGATGTTGCAGTAACAGTCCTATCACCAAGTTGAAATAGTTATCATATAGGAAACTGTAGTTAGAACAGTAGTGTGTATATAACTGTAGCTATTAGAAATGTACAGCATATGTAATGTTATTCAAAGGTGTTAATATTACTTTCTTTACCCCACCCTATAACCACATATAACCCATTCCACGTGAAAATGGTATGTGCAATCACAATTAACACCCCTGGACGTTTGTCCTGTTGGGTCATATATATCTGCATATCCGTTGATGCATCTGCCCTGTTCATACATCCACACCTGATGGCCTGTTGCCATCAATTAACCCTGCATGTTGTTGGACTGTGTATTTCTGTTCAAAATATGCATGTGTTATGCACGCTGTTCAATGTTGTGAATATCTGGGTGTTTGGTTAATGGGAATACTAATGCATGCTGTTACAACTAATTGTGAATGGTATTATATGTCACTAACCCAAACTGTCATGACATAATGCAAAACATAGGATGACAGGGAAGGCGGGTTCCAGCGGACCCACCTCTCCCACCTCAGCTGGCAAGTGCACCTGGCACTAGTGCCGAGTCCGGACCCTCCTCCGGTGGCCCTGTGCCACCTGCGGGTGGAAGCGCTGCAGGGGATGGGGCTCGCCCCCCCCTCTGCAAGTGTGGCCGGAGGAGAACCACCACTCACCCTCCGTAGTGTCCGGACTGTGGTGTTCTCGAGCCCCTACGCCAGCTCGAGGCACGGGTGGCGCAACTAACGGGCATGCCTGTTGCCCCGCCTACACAGCCCCCAGCACAGCCCCGTCCTGGGCAGTGAAGGAACAGTGGCAACTGCCTATGGGTGGGGATATCAGCTCCACTGTTGCAATCTGTGGGCTCATGGGCTCTGGATATCCAAACCTCCGTCCCCGTCAATTGTGTAACCCCCCACACGTGTCATACACCACCCCTGTATGCGTCTTGTTTGTCTTGTCTGTTTACCTACCCAACCTACCTCCCCAGCTGTACCGACTTCCTTCACCTGACATACCACTCTCACCTGAAAAAAAAAGGGCACTCTGTACCCACAAAAAAATTACGCCCCATACATAGCTGCCCATTCTGCGCACGTTTGCTGGACATGGAACCTATCAATTACAATTGGCTGTACAACAAGTATTATTGTTGTCCTGACACCTCTCTCAGGGGTGGAAGGTTTCAAATGTCACACCAAATTACATACATATGCACAGCTGTTGCTGATGAAGAAATGGGCAGCTATGGGCCTTACCTACATCCCTCCTGCACATCCCAAGCTTGTTTCCCTACTGTCTTACCCTCTTTGTGACCCCTTTTTCACCACTTTCCTGTCTCCCCATTTTCTTTTCTTTCAAGGAAAATAGCGTGGGTGTGCGCAAGAGTAAGCACGTTTAAGCGGTTGTAAGCAGGTGTGCATGGAGCTAACCGCCAGTGTGCATGCGTGAGCTCCGCGCAAACCAGTGCTAACCCGGTTACAACTGCTTAAAAGTGCCTTAGTCACTTTGATTGACAGGTCCTGCACTCAGTTCAAAAGCAAAATAAAATCCCACTGTGAGTCCCGAACCCAGGACCTTGGTAACAGTAGTCTGCATGACAAAAATAAACAGAAAAGCGCAAAGTATTTCCATTAACCTCTTAGTAGTCTGCATGACTTACCACTAAGCCATGACTCTTATACAAGAACATTGTGCTAAAATAAATATACCATGTAATAGTATGAATGAATGTAAAGGGAATATAGATGTGTAGTACACAAAGCATGCCATTTAGAATTACTATCAAAACTAGTGGATTTCCATAATAGTAGTGTGTGAACAGAAACAGCCATGCTGGTTGGAAGCTAGTAGGTAATAATGTCACTATAGCACCTTGCAAGCCACACACATACTCACAGCAGGATAATCACTGCCCATACCCCACAACCTCTTACAGGAACACATCTGGACCAAGTAATAACATATGTGGAGCAAAGGCCCCAAACCAGGGACACATTACAAATAATGTTACAACAAACGCAGACAGTTCAGAGAGTAACAGGGTCTGCACTTTGTGGGATGTTTGGAAGGGTATGCAGTCTGAAACTTGAATGTTTGTCACCATATTCTGACTTGAGCCCAGAGTGATTTGCCAGAAAAAGGTGTGCATGAGATATTGACCAAAATATGAGGCAGAAATGTGGACAACCTGCAAATATCTGTACACATGACGGGTCTGACACCACCATATTTGAATAGTTAAGAGCCTAGACATAGCAACAGTGAATGACTTACAGGGATGCCCCACAGACTCCATGTGAAATGTACAAACAGTAGGCAGAAAGGTGTAACACATGCAATGGTAACTATGGAGTCCTGAAAGTATTCATCACTTGCATGGCAGAAAAAGTGTAGCAATACATATGCTCATGCTAACCCACAGTCACAACTGCAGCATACCAGACATTTTAATGGGTGTACCCCACTGATATGTACCATTCCATGAGGCACATAACAGATGAACCTGAAAGTCTCTGGGGCCTGCTCAGCAGCATACTCAAATACCCTAATAGATGTCAAGGCCCACACCATGGCCAGACCACACTGCATGCTGTAACACCCTAGCAGATATAGCAAGCATTCCAAGGTGTGAATGTACATGGAAAATAGGAAAGCTACAGCAGCACACTACAGGCAGGACACCTAGCAGGCATACAAGTAGTGACTGTAAAGGGCAACTATTGAAGCCTTAGCAACAAAGTGCAAGCAAAAGTGAAAGGAAAGCACACACACACACACACACACACACACATTAACAGTAGTAGTAGTTGTGGGTGTCAGTGTACACACACAGTTAGTACAGGAAACTGGAGAAATGAATGGAGGAATATTAATCTACAACACACCTGGAAATATGAGAGAGATACCAACCTTTACACTCACAGAACATTGTCCACAGCATAACAGCATGATCCCTGCCCTTAAAATCTGAAAGGGCTACGCCTATCTCACATACCTTTTTATAGCACTGTTCTGAAATCACAGTGAGAACTGCAATCAGTACACAACTGGCTGCATGCAATTAGCAAATGCTGGCTAACTGCTGCTGCAGAGGCCATCACATGGGCATATGCAGATACCTACAAAAGTATGCTGTACTCCCAGTCCACACATGCAATACTTTCATTGCACCCTGAGAAGGACGTGAGAGACAGACAGACAGAGACAGAGAAAATTGCAATTAAGCAGACACAAACACATTGTTCAGCAACAGCCACCTGAAAGCTGACAACTGGGAAGTGGAGCAGCAGGACAGAGAACCAGATGGCAACACAAGCAGCTGTGACAAACACAGGTAATGTAAAGTAATACTATAAAGGTCTACATACTGTGAACCCTCCATATGTGTCATTGGTCTGTATCCATATGTATATGAAGATGTGTAAAGGGCAGGGGACATACAGCAACTATCAGTGAAGGCTGTACATACATTTGTATGTTAGAGCATCTATGTGCACATATCAATGTTGGTTTTTTGTAGGTTGTAGTGACATGTACAAAGTATGTTTCACAGTTATGTATGTTTAGCAGTATGTTAGTGTGTGTATACAGTATGGTAGACAAACATGTTGATATACCTGTCTAACATATGGATACGTATGTATGTCAACATATGTATGTATATATATATATATATATATATATATATATATATATATATATATATATGATATGCATATATGTATACATACATAGAGAGATGTAGGAATACATAGACAGATGTAGATAGAATATTGTACAAACATATCTATGTAATGCACACATACAGATATAGATATATGTAGATACATATACATAGACAGACTGATCTGACTATCTACAGGTATGACTGTATATGACGACCTTCAACACAGCCTGTCCCACCCCCTCTGTCACTCACACCCCCTCTGTGTGTCCCCCCTCTCCACATCTATAGCAATATATGTACATCAATATATATATATGTGTATATGTATACAGACATATATATATATATATATATATATATATATATATATATATATACATATACACACATATATACGCACACACACACATATATATATATATAGATATATAGATATATATATATATATATATATAGACAGAGAGAGAGAGATGTATATAAATTCTGAGTGAGGCACATGTGTACAGATGTATTGCAACAGGTGCCTGATGACAAAGGCATGGAGTGAACACCAGTGTCAAAACCGGAGTACCATACCACATTCCAAATCACCTACACCAGTAACCACCAGATATGTGATTGGCTGCCCACCACTGCATGTGTCAGGGGTGAACAGGGTCATAAATGTGTACAATAGTGGCCCCAATGATATTCACAGTGGCACACTATCCCTGGAATACCTGCACATGGTATGTGTCAGCGGACATGGTGCGTCAGCTATAGACATGTAGGTCGGTGTACCCCTCCACACCACATAATGGATGCCATGGTATGGACCTCACATGACAGCTACAGATATGGAGAAGGACACAGTGACATGTACAACACTGTGACAATGCACTCAAACACATTACCAATGCACAGTGACTGACAACACCACAGAGTACACATATACTACCCACATAGAGGTTACCACTCCCGGATTTACATATGTAAGTCACACCCATGACAGATGTCCAACAACCATAGTAACACCTCACACCATCCACAACCTAAATGTCTGCTGTGTGTCGTCCGTGCCACTGCGATAGAGTGCACATGTGGAGGTAAAAGAGGCACAGCAAAATGATAGGCATAGTTTTTATTCAAACTAAAGGGGTGGCGAAAGCCACATAACTATGGGCTAGGCTTATAAATGCCCTTGGGCAGATAGCCTAGTATGAACCTATGAACCTATGAACCTACCCACAGATAAGACATACCCTGCAATAAACCACACAGTGTTAAGAAGCAAGACTCCCCATGTGTACATGTCACACATACCCCTGCTGAATGTTAGTCAGATAGGTAATATGCCATATGAGTCACCCTGTGTAACTGTGTGACAGCAGCAGGTACCATCACACCACATGTGTCACAATGGTCAGGGTAGCAGAACAGTACGCTGCTGTAGTCCCAGGGGCAATAGCATATTGTATTGTAATGTAATGTATTGTGTTGTATTGTATTGGTAGGTTGAGGTGCCTCCTTTGTGGAGTAGAACCACTGCTGCTGTGCGCCAGTGTACAGGTACATATCCTGTAGTCAGGCTAGTGTTGCATAGCACTTCTATATGTGTGTTTAGCTCCTGTCAGAGTTTATGTAGCATGCAACTGGGGATACCATCAGGTCCCATTCATGTTGTGTATTCTGCTGTCCTGAGGGTGGCTCTCACCTGGACATCTGTGATGACAGGGAGGTTACAGTCAGCTGGGATAACTATGTCTTATTTTGGGGGAGAGGGCGGGGTGACACCTGCACTGAACCGGTCTGCCACAATGTTGTCAATATCTGTGGTGTCAGTGAAATATGTTTTGTTGTGTACTAACTATGGACATAGAGGATGGATCCTGACCAGGTTGCTAACATAACTGAAGAAGGCCTTCTGGTTACCTGTAGTGTCCCTCTTGATTTCCCCCTCAGAGTTGCCCATGGAGGTTTGTATGATGGAAAATAGATCCTTACTAGTGCTGCTCAGACATGCCCTCCCTTTATGGAATTATGCTCCGTCTTGCAGTAGCTTCCATCTTCTGTAATACAATCTGTCTATGGCTGGGGTCCACCAGACAGGATGCTGTCCCTTTGTGGAGAGTGTCTTGGTCATATATGGGATTGCATAATCCATGCATTCTCGGAGATGTCTGTAGAAAGCAATTGTGTAGGGGTCAGCATTGTGGGTTGTATCTGCCACTGGCCCAGTGGGATGAAAGGATACCATGTCACTGTTACAAAGTGTAAAGTTTGCATCTGTAATGTTATGCACTATAGTCGTTTGTGCTGGTGGTGGAGGTGGGATATGTATATCCAGGGCAATCAGTGTGTGGTCAGCTCACAGTAGTTGATGATGTAGGCCATACAGTACCTAGATACAAACCCCCAGAGTGAGGAGGTGCTCTTGACCTGAATCAGTGTTCTGACTGCTGTGGTTTGGTAGTATGTCGTATGGAGTGTGCCAGGTACTGTTGCACAGCTGCTGGCTGAGCACTGATACCTGGCCATTTACATGTGTATCCACCAATAGACAGACAGATGCTACATATGTGAGATATGTTGTATCATAACAGTCGAGTAGCATGTGTAGTATGTGTGCCAAATTCTGCTGACATATATTGCTGATATCAGGTTATTTTCTTTCTCAGGTACGTGGCCCACCCGCGGAATCCCACTTACTCCGCAGCTGAGGATGAGGAGATATACCAGAGCCTGGTGCGGGATTATGCAATACTCTTTTCCCGCACCAGCCAGAATCAGCAGGAGAGGGCTGCACTGTGGCAAGACCTTGTCCGTCGGGTAAATGACACAGGCACGCATAATAGGACATATGAGCAGATACGACATCACTGCAGTGATTTAATCACACATGTCCATCAGCGTGCGTCGGATATCCACAGGCAACAGGTCGCCACAGGTGGTGGGGTGGCTACACATTTCCCACTCACCAGACTGGAGGAACTACTCATGAGTGTAGTGGCTCCAGTCCGCCAGCAACAACAACAGCAGCAGACATGCATTATGATGGAGGCTGGAGCCATGCAGCAGCAAGACAGTGAACGTGCAGGTAATATGCCATATGTATAGTTGACTGTTGTGTACACTGGTAGTTAATGCATGTGTGAGGTGTGTCCTTGGTTTGTAGCTGTCACCATAGTATTTAATGCGCAAGTGTGATATCCTCAATATTTGCAGCTGACCTGTGAAAGGCGACTGTTGTACTACTGACCTGTATCATACTCAGTAACAATGGCACAGTTGTGCCCACTGACATTAGTTTCTTCACGTCTGCAGGACCCTCTGGTATAACAGCAATGCAGCCTATCCATGCTGGTGAATGTGTATTAACAATTCCTGTAATAGTGTTGATAGTAATAGTACTATTTGGCTCACTTAGTAGTGCTCTTTGTATGCATGTAGGTGTGTCTGTGTCTATGTGTTGATATCACGCATACTGAGTACTGTACAATTGTGTGAAACTGTGTGCATGTGTGCACCTGTGCATGTGTGCACCTGTGCATGTGTGCACCTGTGCATGTGTGCATCACTGGTAATGTGTAGACATTGTGAACTGTGTTTCCTGTTTCCCTCCCACAGGTTCTGTTGCTGCTCTGGTGTCATGTAGCAGGGAACCTGAATCAGGTGCCGTGGGTACTGATAATGATGACATCTGTGTACTGGCACAGGAAAGTATGCCAGGGTCCGCCATTGGTCAGCCGATTGACAGTACACAGCTGTCGACCCCATCAATGCGCACAGTTATCCTGCCAATACACCCTTGTCACCAATGTCCCTAGGTGATGGACAGCATACAGTGGGCACTGACCAGGGTAATGTGGTATCTGTGGCACATGCCTCCCGACACAGCAGCCATGGGCATGGCCCAGAGATGGTACCACACAGACAGATGTCCAGGGGTTCTCGTGGGAGCATCCGTGGGTGTACTGCCCCTGTCAGACGTGCCCACAGAGGTCTTACAACCTCAGCTATGTTTTGGGCTGTCATGTAGGCACAGTCACGTATGGAACGGTACACCAGACAGGGTCTGAGAGAGCTGACAGCATGTCGCACAGCCATGACTGACAGTATGCGTGACATTGCGGCTGCCATCCGTGATTTCACCGATGTAATACACAGACGTTGTGGGGACATATTAGACCGGTTCCACAACTACATGTCTATGAGCCAGGGCGATGGTGGGCAGTTGAGGCGTCGACTTGGCCGTATGCCAGCAACAGCTGGCAGTCGTCGTGGACGACAATAGGGCCGTGGCAGCCCCCATAGTGCCAGCAGCAGCCCCAGCAATGCTGGGTCTGTGCTGTCATCAGACTGCCCCAGGAGACCATGTGCACGTGGCTCTGGCCGGGCCCGACAAGGATCTGTGTCCAGTCAACGAACACCTGCTTCTGATGACAGTACCCAGTCTGGGCTGGTATTGGATACGGTCTGTAGCACCCCTGCAATGCACAGGTACCGTGTCCATGGCCAGAGACACTGATCTGTATGACCTGGCAGGTACAGTCTGTGGCTGTCCACAAACACCAGTATATGGCAGCCATGAGGTGGAACTGTGTGCATCCATACACACATGCGAATTGACAACACCTGGGGCTACCGCATACATGCACACACTGCATCAACATTGCCCCACCTTCTACTGCTGTCCCTCACCAACACACATACACATACATGTCAATTGGTGGTATCGGTGGCTGACTCAGGCATACAAAGTTCACACCCTGTGCATATGATGAAACTGTGCCAACTCCTGCAATCTGTAACAACTGTGCAGGTACAGGTTAACATGTTGCTGATGCACAGGGTGACCACATAGATGTGTAGTAATAGTATCATGTTGTTAACTGTACTGTGTGCTGAATTAATTGTGGGTATATCACAGCATGCCTGATGCAGTAAGTGTGTGATTGTCATGTCCTGTTGTCTACACCCATGGTAAGTACCATAGTGTATCATCTGCACATGTTGGCATACTGGTGGTAATGATGTCAACAGAAGGCTACATACATAGGTAGCACAGGAGATAAGGTAATGAATGTAGTAATACGCAATGATGGACATGTAAATTGCAAGTGGCATGTTGCCCACACTGGACTCTGCAATGCAGATGTTTGAGGATGTTGATATGTGTGCAGTACCACACGACTGGTACAGGACACACAGAAGCACCCTAGCACTGCATGCTCACATCTCATACCATGCTAGACAGCCCCAACACACAAAACTAACTGTCACAGGAGGGAGAGTCCCCATATATGTCATGGATACTGTGGTGGCAGGCCAGGTAGCATACATCCTACTAAGTATGGAACCACTGAGTGAAGGCTCAGTGTCTGTTATTTGACATGTGTATTACTGCAGGTATGAGCACATGGGTTTCCATCCAGTTATTGTACATCCTGACAGTACATGGTCTGTACACTTGTGAGCACTGAGACTGGACCCTAGCCATCTGGCCCGTGTATTTCCATGTACATGTGCATAGTGCCTGCATATTTGCAGTGTTACCTACTGGAACTGGTACAGCTTGTTTGTTGTACAATGGACTACATGCAGCCCTGTTTACTGTAGCTTTGTTTGCATGCATGTTTGCTGGCAATTACCCTGGAATACTGATCACACCTGCAATGCATAGTTATAGAGCTTCTGTGGACTCCTAGTGCCATCTGCATAGCTTACTATATGCATGTCCATGTTCCACTTGACAGGATAGCACTGTTTGTCCTGTTCACATGTACATTGCCTGTGACACAGTGCATATGACTTACCTGGCGTGTCCACGTGAGCAGTCATATATGCTACTGCTAACTAATCACAAGCACTACACCTTCACATATTCATCTTCTGTTGAACTACCTGCTTCGCTAGGGACGGTCTGCACCTGTCACCCCTGGGCTTTCAGATATTGGCAAAGGCTCTTGCTACCCCCATAGTGCCTATGTTAGGCAAGGCTCAAATGACAAACCTACCTTCATAGGTATCACAAGGGATAAGAAACTAAGAGTAATGCTACCCAACGCCAGAAGTCTAAACCTCCAGATGCATGCACCCAAAACACTCCTTGGCATGGAGAACATCGATATCTGTGCAGTAACAGATGCCTGGTTCAGGGCTACTGAGAGCACACCAGCACTACCAGGTTTAACTTGGTTGATTTCTTTGAAACAGTCACCAAGGCCACTGACGAGGGGAAGGTGGTTCACACAGCCTACCTGGACCTTTTCAAAAGCCTTCACAACAATACCCCACTTGGGCATTCTAGAGAAGCTCACCAGCTTAAATATAAGCCCCTATGTCACTAGATGGATTGCACAGTGGCTCAAGGACAGAACCCACATGGTTAGAATTGCTGGAGCCATGCCAGACTCCAAACCAGTTACGAGTTGTGTCCCACAAGGCTCAGTCCTGGGACCTCTCGTTTGGTATATATTTATTGGAGGTACAGGCCAACACAGACGGACTGTGGCTGACCAAATATGCAGATGACTGCGAACTGGCCACCATAATCGACTCTCCAGCTGACACAAGCATCTTCCAAAGGGGCATCATGGAAACAGACAAGTTGTGCCAGAGCCATGGCCTTCAGCTGAACAGTGTTTAGAAAGGGGAATGTGCATTCTGTAGTCTTTTCACCTAGTTGCCAAAAGGGACATTTTCCTCACACACACTAATCCCCCTCAGCCAAAAACACACACTTGCCAATTGCAGGATTCAAACCCCTATCCGACTATGTTATGACACTCGAGACGGACACATTAGCACAGTGTGCTATTCGCATTACTGGGAGGTTTCCCTTCTCTTGCTGTATTTATAGGGTGCTGACATCATCAGTGTTTAGAAAGGGAAATGTGCATCCTGTAGTCTGTTCTCCTAGTTGCCAAAAGGGACATTTCCCTCACACACAATTGCACACACACTAACCCCCCTCAGCCAAACACACACACTTGCCATTTGCAGGATTCAAACCCCTACCTAACTATATTATGACACTTGAGATGGACGCATTAGCAGAGCACGCTATTCGCATTACTGGGAGGTTTCCCTTCTCTTGCTGTACTTATAGGGTGCTGACATCATCAGTGTTTAGAAAGGGAAATGTGCATCCTGTAGTCTGTTCACCTAGTTGCCAAAAGGGACATTGTCCTCACACACACTAACCCCCTCAGCCAAAAACACACACTTGCCATTTGCAGGATTCAAACCCCTATCTGACTATGTTATGACACTCGAGACAGACACATTAGCAGAGTGTGCTATTCGCATTACTGGGAAGTTTCCCTTCTCTTGCTGTACTTATAGGGTGCTGACATCATCAGCATTTAGAAAGGGAAATGTGCATCCTGTAGTCTGTTCTCCTAGTTGACAAAAGCGACATTTCCCTCACACACAATTGCACACACACTAACCCCCCTCAGACAAACACACACACTTACCATTTGCAGGATTCAAACCCCTACCTAACTATGTTATGACACTTGAGATGGACGCATTAGCAGAGTGTGCTATTCGCATTACTGGGAGGTTTCTCTTCTCCTGCTGTACTTATAGAGTGCTGACATCATCGGTGTTTAGAAAGGGGAATGTGCATCCTGTAGTGTGTTTTCCCAGTTGCCAAAAGGGACATTTCTCTCCCACAGACTTACACACACACCAACCCCACTCACACACACACACACTGAGCATTTGCAGGATTCAAACCCCTACCAAACTATGTTGACACTTGTGACGGACGCATTAGCAGAGCGCGCTATTCGCATTACTGGGAGGTTTCCCTTCTCCTGCTATAGAGTGCTGACATCATCGGTCTTTAGAAAGGGGAATGTGCATCCTGTAGTGTGTTTTCCTAGTTGCCAAAAGGGACATTTCTCTCCCACAGACTTACACACACACACACACACACACACACAAACACACACACACACACACACACACACACAAACACACACTGAGCATTTGCAGGATTCAAACCCCTACCTAACTATGTTATGACACTTGTGACGGACGCATTAGCAGAGCACGCTATTCGCATTACTGGGAAGTTTCTTTTCTCCTGCTGTACTTATAGGGTGCTGACATCATCGGTGTTTAGAAAGGGGAATGTGCATCCTGTGGGGAGGCAGACACCAAGCACACTCTGGCTAAGCTGTCATTCCCTAGGGCAAACAGCCTAGTGTTGACCTCTACACCCATATGTTTAATTGTCAAATGCACATTATTTGTTGCTGATAGACTGTTTGCACATCTTTACTGCCATAGCATTCCCTGTTTGTATGAACAACTTGTGCATCTGTGGAAGATGTTTGCATATGGGAGGGATCCACTATATCACGTATGTCCCTGTAGTCATTTAACTGTGTGCACCGAGCAGACTGCTGTAATGTGGTTGGTTCCTGGAATAACACGTAAAAATACCAGATGTGTGTGTCCAACTGCTAAACTGAGATTTGGCCTAAGTGTGTGAGCATGCCCAGTTCAGCCTTCCCATGGCATGTTGTCTGACATATGTCTCATTTATCAAAGTGTGTGAGCATGCCCAGTGTGAGCATTCCATATGTTGGACTCTGCAGCCCACCACATTTGTGGATGAGTGTGAACTTCAACAAATATCACCCGTTTATGGTTGTGTGTCATGTTGTGTAGTTACTGTACAACTGCTTTGTGTGTGAACACAACAGGATTATACTGTGCCTGCAGTGTTTGCATGGGATACTTTGCATACAGTTGTCAACATCCTTTCACACTGACCTAACACTGTAGTACTGTATAGTGTACTGGTAGTACTTTGACTGTGGTGGACAGTATCCTGGGCTTTAGTGCTATCACTGCTTTACATTTCGATAGTGAGCACAACAGCCTGGTTAGGGGCCAGTTGTGTACATCTGACCATGTTGCATTCTGTTCAGATATGAACTACTTAAACCAGGCTTGTCCAACATTGGTAGTGTATTCCACAACATAGGTGTACATTTGCAAACACTAGCGATGTGCCCTAGTCCATGTCTAATGCTAGTTGGAGTGTGTTTGTCCTTCAACACACACTGTAAGTGGAGTTTGCCATGACATATGTCATGGTTAGTATACTGTGCCTCTGTCTACCTGTGACATGACAGTGATACCCAGGAAAAGCTACCATCTCCCATCCACTCATCAAGATTCCTATTGAGGAAGATTGATAAGTGACTCTATGGGTAGCCTGTACTGGGAGTTCACTCATGGGTGGGGGTGGCTTCTGTGTTATGGATCATGCAGTACAGCTTGTCCTATGTAAGTCAGTGCTGGGGTTCAGGTCTCTCATGTGCATAGCTCACTGCCATTCAGATTGTACAAGGTGCAGCATGTTTATTGATACCAGCAACACAGGCAACACATGGCATCTGTGCAAGCTGTTTGATACTCCTGGTGAGGTACTGTTGGGGACTTTATGGTTGATGGAGGTGTCTGCTGAGGTACATCCCACAGGGGCTATTGTAGTCAATTGTACCGCTGATGAAGGATGACTGCAGAGCCACAATGACCTCCCCTTATCTAGATCTGACAACCTTCATGATTAGGTGGGTATATGGTATGTTTCTGTAAACACTACAGCACATGTTTGTCCAATGCAGGATATCTATCACCTTGTGTCCCCAGGTCTCTCATTACATGTTAACTACATAATGGGTTAACACCTATGTGGTAATTGGTGGGCACTTACTGTATATCCACGGGGGTTGACTATACACTTTTCTGCAATTAGCTTGCTGACATGGCTATGGCACCAGTTGTCTGTTTCTATGTGGCCCTTTTGTGGGATGCTTGTGTCAGCTGGTGGATCATATGTGGTGAGCAGTTTGTAGTCCTCTGCAAACATGTTCAGACACAGTCCTTCCATGGTTGCCTGTACATATGGGACATATATACCAGACGAGGGAGATCCCAGGACCAAGCCTTGTGGGATGCCAGTTATATCTGGTTTGTAGTCTGACATGGCTGCAGCATGTCTGACCATGTCTGTTCTGTCCTTGGTCTGGTTTGCAACCCCTCTATTGACATAGGGGGTTTATATTTAAGCTGGTGAGCTTATCTATAATGAACACGTAGGGTATTGTATAGAAGCCTTTGCAAGGTCCAGCTACGCTGTGTGGACCACATTGCCCTCATCAATGACCTTAATGACTGTTTCAATTGAGTCAAACATGTTTAGCGGCAGGATCTGCACTTAAGAAAGCCACACTGGGTAGGGTCCGGTGTCAGTAGGTCCCCAATATCTTTATGTCTGTGGTACATGCTGATCCTTTCCATAGCTGTGCAGACCGAGCTTCTCAGGATTCTGGGGTAGTAGTTTTCAGTATCCATTCAGGCAACACCTTTGTTGAGAAGGACCACTGTTGTTGTACACTGCTCTTTGGGTACATATTCTGTGGTAAGGCTGACATTGAGCAGTAGTGTGATTTGGCATTCCATTCATCTTGGAGTCCATGTTGCACTAAGCCCAGGACACCATCTCATACCATTGCTGCTGTGTGTTTTGCTTTGCAGATGCTGGCTGTTACCTCAGCATCTGCAATGTCAGGGGGCCAGCAGTCTGCTGGGATAGATATTCTGCATTCGGGGGGGGGGGTTTGCACTGCACCTGTCAGGATGTATGTTGGCAATATGTGTGTGTTTGTGATATTTGTGTGATTCAGAGCATATCTGTGAATTCCCAACATGGTTCCTACCATCAGTTGTGAAAGCCTTGGGATTATCCTTAGTGTCCTGTACAATTTCTATCTTCATAGGTTCATAGGTTCATACTAGGCTATCCACCTAGGGCACTTGTTAGCCTAGCCAGAGTGTGTGTGGCTTTTGCCACCCCTTGCTATGTGAATATTATGGCCATTTATGATTTGCTTTGCTGTGCCTCTGTCTGGACATTACACAGTGAAGACCCCCAGTGTAACTCTACAATCATCCATCCACTTGGCAAGATTCCTATTGAAGAGTGTCAGTGAGGGGCTCTGCCTAACATTGAATGGGATTCTGGTCCAGGGTGTGGGGAGCCTCTGGATTATGCATCTGTCCCACCAGCACATCCTATTTCATTATTTGTTGAGGTTGACATCTCTCACTCTCACAGCTCCGATGGCTTTGAGTTTTCTGGGATGGAGCATGTCCATTACTCCTGTGTTGGAATTGGCCTTCTACAACAGGCATGCAATGCCTCTGTGTAGGCAGTATGTGACTGCATTCAGCTGGGGTGTCTACAGCCAGGCAGCATATGACATATATTTGAGACCCTTTATCCTCTTGGTGAGGTACCTTTGAGGTCTTTCTAACTGCTACAGGTGTCAGGTAAGGTACATCCCATATGAGGCATTGTACTAGATTATGGGTGTGATAAGGGAACAGTATAGGGGCACAATGACCTCTGTTGACGTAGATGGGAATCCTTTCCTGATACGGTGTCAAATGTAGACAGTCTTCCTAGCCACACTGGCAATGTGGGTGTCACATAACAGGTTACTGTCCACTTGTGTCCCTAGGTCCCTGGTTACTCCTTCCATGCATAATGGTTTACCACCTATGTGGTAATTTGTGGTACCTTGTTTGGTATTTGGTGGAACATTCATACTGTCCAGTGTCTTCAGGACGGCTGGGTGGGGTTCCTGTGTGTGAGAGTGTGGTCTGTAGCATGCTACAGACTGTACAGCAGTCTTGCCTACAGTTAGTTGCACATGGGTGGACTCCAATGCCTTGTGCATTGTCAGTTACTTGGACGTATGGGTGTCTGTGCTGAATATGGATACTCACCCTCCTTTTATGTTTTGTTCCAGGTTTTGGGGCCATGACACATGATATGTGGTATAACCTGGTAGTGCTGGTGTGCTGTCAGGAGGCTTGCAGCAGGTTTCTGTCACTGCACAGACATCGATGTTCTCCATACTGGGGATGGCCTTGGGAGCATGCATATTGGGGTTTACACATCTGGCATTGGTCAGCATTACCCTTATGTTTCTTTTCACTTATGTTTTCTAGGGTGGTGGGTCAGTCTTTTCAGCCTTGCCTACAAAAGGCTCTATGGAGGTGGCAAAGGCCTTATCCAATATCCAGACGCCCAGGGGTAACAGGTGCAAGCCATCCCAATAACAGCTGCATGGCTTGTCAAGCATGACATCCCAAGCAGACAGACACTGGATCCCCTTGGAATGACACCAGTAAGTGTGCCACTTGCTATGACTGATCATTCCGTGTTTGTACTGTGGCATTATTCTTGGTAAGGGTAGGATGCTGCAAACAGTGATTGTCATACCGGCCTGGACTACATAATCAGAGAGCTCATCCATGTCTCTTTTCATGTAGTCTAGGGAGGTACATCTCAGGTCATTCACACCAGCATGGACTATGACTGCATCATATTTCTACTTGCTTTGAAGTGACCTGCATACTTCTGTTATGTGGCGTATTGTGGCAGCCTACAGGCAGCTTACTGTACCCTTTCCCTTGTTCAGTCTGGTGTGCGGGACAGCAGTGTGTCTGACTATGGAGTCACCTATTACAACTGTATCAGGCATGTCTTTTCTCCTTCTGGCCTGTGACTGTTTGGCACACCAGCTTTGTGTACTATGTGTTGCATGTGCTATGTTTGGAGGTTGTTTGATTGGGTGTCTGCTTTAGAGGCCTCTGTTGGTGTGCTGTGTTTGTAATTTGTGCCTCCGGGAATGTTTTTCTGTGTTTATGTGTTTGGTTTGCAGTTGTGATAGGTCTATGTGGGACTGTGTTTGTGGTGTGTGTGGTTACCTTCTCCTCCTGACTAGTTTTGGGAGTACTGAGTTGAGGGAGCTCAGCCTCCAGTTTGGATAGATGGCTGCATCTCTCACATATATTTGTATTTCTTGGGTGGAGTTGGGGGTTGTCTGTGTACTTGGGGCAGATGTAACATTGCCTCAGGATTCACAGATTCAACTTGTTGTGGCTGGCCTTAGTGGATTGTATGTGTGGACAGATTTTATTGCCATACTACTGATCAGTGATTACTTCATTGTTTATGTTTGCTCTATCATGTAGTAGCTTCCTCATTCTCTTGCATGGTTTGGTTATGGCTGGTGTCCACCATGCCAGATTCCTGCATGTATGGCATTGTGTCTTGTTTTAATTTAGGATTGCATAATCCAAGCATTCCTGGCAGTGTTCATGGAATGGCTGTATTACAGGTTCTGAGGTGTGGCCCATATTTTGCACCTGCACAGGACCTTTAATGGATTCCACATCAGTTTGGAGGAGTGCAAATATTGCTTTACACATGTTTTCCACTGTGGTTTTCTGGCCAGGGACTGTGGTCAGGATTTGTATATCCAGTGTGATTACTCTATGGTCTGGTTTTACCAGTGAGCAATACACTTCTCATCTTGCCATCCAGTACCCATGTTGCTGATTATCACATCCAGTATGCTTACCCCTGTTGTGGGAGTGGTACGTTGTTCCTGGGCCTTTTGGTTTATGGATTCTATGAACTTTTGTCCTACACTGTTGGAGCTAGTATAATGCTCCCAGTCTATGTCTGGGTAATTTCAATCACCCAATATAATGTGGTTTGGAGGACTTGATATATTCATGTATTCCAGCATAGGCCAGGTGCAGTTCCTGGTGTTGGGACAGTAGTCTGTAGCAGGCTATAAACTGGGGGGCAGTTTTAGCCACTGTTACTTGACCATGGCTAGTCCATGCTGCTTTTTGTTGTGGTACCAACATGGGGGTGTGGTTATCCTTGACAATTCTTGCTAGTCAACCTCCTTTTGTAGCTTGTTCCATGTTTTGAGGCTGTACAGCACAGTATGAGGTGTAACCTGGTAGTGTTAGGGTGCTGTTGTGAGCCTTGACTCAGTTTTCTGTTACAGCGCAGATATCAACATTCTCCATACTGGGTGAGTTTAGACTGCATGCATCTTGCTGTTTTGACTTATCCCTTATCTTATTCTTATCCCTTCTGATACCTATGGAGATAGGTTTGTGTTTTGAGCCTTACCTATTCAGGGCAGCCTTACCTATTCAGGGCACACTGTGGGTAACAACAGCCTTTGCCAGTATCCATACGGCCTGCACTGATAGGTGCATGCCAGTCCTAGCAGGTGGAGCATCATGTCATGCTCAGCATGTCATCCCAGACTGGCACACATTGGATCCCCTTTGACTAACTGCGATACTTCAGTCAATTATTGCACTTGATCATCTCATTGTCATGTTGTGGCATGATGCTTGGTGAGGGTAGGATGTTAGTCAGGGTCCTCAGGTGTGCATATAGTACATGGTGTTACATTACTTGACACATAGCATTCATGCCTCAGGTGGTGCTGCAGGGCTGCCTCTGTCGGATGCGCATATTACACTTACCTGTACATGTTTGAGAGCAGGTTGAGTCATGTTAGGCATCCCTGTTACTATATGAGCGAGTCAGAGAGGGGTATCATTCCCAGGGTTCCTACTGAGCCAGTGTATGTGCTATGCATTGCCTCTTTGCCAAGGCCAGGGCATACTGGGCACGCCTCCTTCTGCCTACTGGGGCAGTCTCAGGTTGTTCCTCCTCTGAGTCATGCTCTGCCTGCGATGGCCTTGGCAATGGTTGGGGGCTGTTTGGCCCGGCCCTATGCTGGTCCTGCTGCAGCTGTTTTCGCAAGATCATATTATGTAGCATAGCACATACCATGACAATTTGGGTACATGTAGTTGGTGTGTACTGCAAGGCTCCACCAGATGTGTCCAGACACCAGAACCGTGACTTGAGCAGCCCAAACACACGCTCTATTACATTACGTGTTTGTGTGTGTGCCTCATTATGGCGTTCCTGTTCAGGTGTGTGTGCGTTTCTGATGGGTGTCATCAGCCACGGCTCCAGTGCATAACCTGCATCCCCCACTAGGTGTCTGTCCGGGATGTCCCCATTGGCAAATGTCTGGTACAGCTGCATCAAATGCCAGATGTGGGAATCATGGTAGCTCCCAGGACAGCCAGCACACATTCATTATTATGCCCTGGGCATCACACACGACCTGGCAGTTGATGGAGGGGAAGCCCTAGCGGTTGATGTATGTCCTACCCCGCTCACCGTCTGGTGCTTTGATGCGTATGTGCGTGCAGTCTATTGCACCCACTACCTCAGGGTATTCCGCTATTTGCTGGAAGAGACGCATATTGCTGGCCAATACCTCACAGGCATTGGGGAAATATACATGATCACCGACATGTGCTGACATGGCATCCAGGAACTGGTGCAGTACCCTGGAGGCTGATGCCTGTGATACCCCATCATATCACCAGATGGTCTCTGGAAGGTACCTGTTGCTAGTATTCTTAGGCCAACACATGCCTTGGTTTCCACTGGGATGGGTTCCCCTCTGTTGGTTCTGTGTGTGAGGCGTGGCCTGCACAGCTCCACTATTTGCTGCAGGAGGTCTCTGTCCACTCTATAGCACTCTACTATCTCCAGCTCATGTAACCCGTGGTAGGTGACCCTGGGCCTGTACACTCTTCTCCGTCTCCTTACTGTGGGTTGTCTGGCACCATCTGCATTGTCACCACCCTCAGCAAGTCGCCTATGTCTCATTATGACAGCTATGGCAGCCCCTAACATTTCTGCTCTGAGTTCAGCTTTTTCAGTTTTCACTTCTGATAACTTAACTCCTGTCTTGCAGTGTCTCTTGAGAGAAACATCCTGTACTGCTGTTTGCAGAGTTTTAAGTGCTGGGCTGGGCTATTATTCTGCCTGTGTAATTGCCTGCGTCTAATTGTTTTCACCTGCTAGCTCCAGCAGTATTCCCTTCTAGCTTCCTACTAAATCTGTTGCTTCCTTTTTCCTTTCTGTTTCCTCAGGGAGGAGCCGTGCAAACCAGCAGAAACACGCTCACAGTGGCTTACACGCTTTACATGCTTACACGGTTCAGAATCTGCTTATTCGATTAAAACGCTGCACACCCGCGCAAACAGTGTTAAACATCTCCCAACACGCCCCACATGCTCAGTCTGCCTTACACGCCAAGACACTGCCTTTTCGGCGCTTCATAGCGCCATTGCGCTTATACACACCCAGCAAGAAACTTTGGTGTAGGCAACAGTGTACACCTTCCATTTCTTGACTTTCTCATGCTTATTTAGTGGCACACCTCTTTCCATGATATCTGTCTGACATCTGTCATGTAACTCTGACCTCCAATGAACTGCATTTCTTTCTACTATTCCCCCCTGTGATGTCACCTATCTCCTACTCTGTTCCTCCCCTTCTGTAACTCTTACACTACTCAGACTGTGCTCATTTGCTATGTGACAGTGGAATTCAGTATTCTAACACTCATTTGCATCAGATTGCCTACTAATGCTTAGTTACATCTCTTAGACTCAGCTTCCCCCCTTAGCAACCACTACATGGTGGCCATGTTGGTTTTGGTCTGCTGCTCCCTGCATTGACATTCCACGTATTGCATAAAACCCACATTTGTGGGTTTAAAACCTTCGTTTTTATGTTTTATACAGTGCAGCCCGCTTCGCTGGGCTGCGCTTGTTTAAACATGGCGATCGCCGAAAAAAAAATTATATTTTAAGATATTTGCATCAGGTTACCTTGCCAATGGCCACATATTTGGCCATTGGCATGCTGCCGGACACATATGCACCCTTTATTTGGAGCTGACATGGCTCCATTGCGGTTTGCAGAAACGCACTCAGTTATCAACTGAGTACATTTCTGCAGCTAAACGGCTCTTACACGGGCTGTTCTGGGCTTCATGGATCGTTAATCATCCTCATTTGCATGCTATTCAGCTGCAAGTGAGGTGATTAGCTTATCCATGCCCACTCCATGTAAGAGCCGTTTTAGCTTGTCTCTTACACGGACTTTGGGCTGTTCCTGGATCGCGAAGGCTGCATGGAGTCTTACACTACTCTTAGACTCCGTGCAAGCCTTCGTGAATCCGGCCCAATGTCTTGTGCTTTCAGATGTCTGCACAACTTCTTAGGCAGCCAGGACCTTGTAAAAAATCTCACCAATAAAGGTTGCTTCTCCTACTGGCAAAACTCAAAAGTATAAACTGAACCAGACCACTGCCAAATCCGGATACACCAGGATATCAACACAGTCCAGTTTGAATATTTCCACCACGAAAGGATGAACACACTAAATAAACGGAATGATTTTATTAAGCTATAAACCAAAACTTTTCGTTGGCGCCTTGCCCCAACTTCTTCAGATGAATGAAAACATTGGCGCCATTACAACAAGTCTCAAAGTATGCTGGACAAATAAAAACATGTTAATACTTGCGCTACTGAACAGTGCAAGAAAGATCTTAATCAGTTTTGTGGGTGCACACTATTCACTTTGCTTGAAGTTCTGCCATCTGCTCATAATTCTTTTTGTCAAAGGATTACAAAAATCTCATATTCAGATTCAGTGTTTATTGCAGGAAAACTGGAACATCCGGTGAAGTGCAGATGAAAACCCTGAAAATACATCTTGTGCAGAACTGGAGATAAACCCACTGTGCGGCTATGAACCAAACAGAAGGTTGTGCCCAGTGCAATATCTTGTTCCTCACAGTTCATTCACACTCAGCAGTAGAACCATTGCTTCAAAGTCACTCACAAAATAATCAAGGTACCCACAACTGGATTACAACTCAATAAATACATTCTTTACATTTTATAAGTCTGAAGACTACATAAAGTATTCTACCCAAAATCTCGGATTTAACGAGCACTTTCCCAACATATCTTACAAAAATAAGAAGCATCTAACACCATTAAGAAGTGAGAAAATGACATACAATTAGTCACAGTTTGATCTAGAGAGCTATATTTGTTTACCATAACAGAAAAAGACTTGCACACGTGAGGAAACACAGCACAAGACCATGTACTTTAGGCATTCAGTTCTAGGGCAAAAAGTTTTATTCCCTTATCTTTGGATTGCACAACTTTTGCAGTACTGCAAACAGAGCAGCTTGCCAGTGATAACTGCTAGTCTTCTGGTCTCTTCTTAATGCAAAATTGTATCAGCTGTTCAATGATAACAGCTAGTCTATGCAGTCTCTCCTTAATGCAAAATCATGTGAGGTTTAATGAAAACAGAAGCAGCACTACATTTTGCATAATCCGGTTTCAGGAAACAAAAACATGTCATCTGATTATTCAACAGTGTGCCAAGATGTCATGTTTTTCAACTAGTCTTCAGTTAAAGCCTTCAGGCTCAACAACATTCTCAGTCACAAGTTATTTCATTTGAAGAGATACAAAATGCCTTTTACTGAAGATGACTGCAGATGATTCTTTTCCCTCTCAACAGGAAAACATGGAGTGAATTACTGTACTATAATGGGTTGCACTTTTTCTCCAAAGGACAAAGAAGGAACTGTGGCTTATAAATTACAAACAAGCATCCATTACGTTTACGTACTTTTCATCATGCACTATATCACCGAAGCCCATATGGTCAACACCGAAACACAGAACTGGCATCAGTGAAACTGCTTAACTTAACCATCAAGGCTGCAGAGCTTGGTGGTAGTTGTATTACATGATGCATGGGCACAACTTCTGCATCGTGGACTTTTCCTTCATTTAATAACTTTTTTTTTTAATCAGAAGTACATAGTTAATAACAAGGCTGGATATTGTAGTAGCATTAAGTGAGCCACATTACAATCTTGTGCTGACAAACACGGTTGTCTGTGTTGTCTAATTCAACGAAGAAACCATAGGTTTTAACATGTAAATAAATAAAACTGTGTTTACTGCCTGGATAGCAAAGACTACGTTTCTCTTACTAACCCTTGCATCCCTACAAACATTTATGTTTATTTTATATATCTGATGTAAAAATAAGGCACAAAATTCAGAGAACAAAGCATGGGGCAGTCTGCACTTATTTTTATATACACACAGTACAGGATGTCTAGCTAAAACATGGCGTGCATGGCAGTCTGTTAAGCAAGTAATCCATCTGAATTAGGACACCTATTTAAACAGCTTCTGTGTGCTTTCCTCATGTGTAACTTGGCAGTTGAGCAAATGGTAAGGCACTATCAACACCAGCTTCAAGTTACCGGCATCTTACTCCCCACTGTCAGTTTGAAGCTGCTAGTACTCCCTACAGCCTGGATTGAAACATTTAGTAACAGCTGTTTGCTTTTTAGATCCTGCACATTTGGAATATCATATCACAGAGGTTTAAGCAGTGCTCCAGTTTGGGCTGTTTTAAAAGATCCATGAAAACTTTTTCAAACTGGCTTTTAGTGATGATGCAAATTAATCAGTTTTTGGACCAAAGCCGGCCCCCTCAATAAAGTTAGGCTGCACGCAATTGTGACGTCAGCCATATACTTTGGTATTCGGGCCGACTGGACAGCGGACTACCCAATAGTTAGGACTGCAGCAATGTGGAATGAAGAACATCCTGGTAGTGTTAGGGTGCTGTTGTGAGCCTTGACTCAGTTTTCTGTTACAGCGCAGATATCAACATTCTCCATACTGGGTGAGTTTAGACTGCATGCATCTTGCTGTTTCGACTTATCCCTTATCTTATTCTTATCCCTTCTGATACCTATGGAGATAGGTTTGTGTTTTGAGCCTTACCTATTCAGGGCAGCCTTACCTATTCAGGGCACACTGTGGGTAACAACAGCCTTTGCCAGTATCCATACGGCCTGCACTGATAGGTGCATGCCAGTCCTAGCAGGTGGAGCATCATGTCATGCTCAGCATGTCATCCCAGACTGGCACACATTGGATCCCCTTTGACTAACTGCGATACTTCAGTCAATTATTGCACTTGATCATCTCATTGTCATGTTGTGGCATGATGCTTGGTGAGGGTAGGATGTTAGTCAGGGTCCTCAGGTGTGCATATAGTACATGGTGTTACATTACTTGACACATAGCATTCATGCCTCAGGTGGTGCTGCAGGGCTGCCTCTGTCGGATGCGCATATTACACTTCCCTGTACATGTTTGAGAGCAGGTGGAGTCATGTTAGGCATCCCTGTTACTATATGAGTGAGTCAGAGAGGGGTATCATTCCCAGGGTTCCTACTGAGCCAGTGTATGTGCTATGCATTGCCTCTTTGCCAAGGCCAGGGCATACTGGGCACGCCTCCTTCTGCCTACTGGGGCAGTCTCAGGTTGTTCCTCCTCAGAGTCATGCTCTGCCTGCGATGGCCTTGGCAATGGTGGGGGGCTGTTTGGCCCGGCCCTATGCTGGTCCTGCTGCAGCTGTTTTCGCAAGATCATATTATGCAGCATAGCACATACCATGACAATTTGGGTACATGTAGTTGGTGTGTACTGCAAGGCTCCACCAGATGTGTCCAGACACCAGAACCGTGACTTGAGCAGCCCAAACACACGCTCTATTACATTACGTGTTTGTGCGTGTGCCTCATTATGGCGTTCCTGTTCAGGTGTGTGTGCGTTTCTGATGGGTGTCATCAGCCACGGCTCCAGTGCATAACCTGCACCCCCCACTAGGTGTCTGTGCGGGATGTCCCCATTGGCAAATGTCTGGTACAGCTGCGTCAAATGCCAGATGGGGGAATCATGGTAGCTCCCAGGACAGCCAGCACACACATTCATTATTATGCCCTGGGCATCACACATGACCTGGCAGTTGATGGAGGGGAAGCCCTTGCTGTTGATGTATGCCCTACCCCGCTCACCATCTGGTGCTTTGATGCGTATGTGCGTGCAGTCTATTGCACCCACTACCTCAGGGTATTCCGCT
Organism: Protopterus annectens; assembly: GCF_019279795.1. Classification (NCBI taxonomy): domain Eukaryota; kingdom Metazoa; phylum Chordata; order Ceratodontiformes; family Protopteridae; genus Protopterus; species Protopterus annectens. The sequence goes on along the minus strand of NC_056726.1, from coordinate 1,843,568,822 downwards.
ATTTGCTGGAAGAGACGCATATTGCTGGCCAATACCTCATGGGCATTGGGGAAATATACATGATCACCGACATGTGCGGACATGGCATCCAGGAACTGGTGCAGTACCCTGGAGGCTGATGCCTGTGATACCCCATCATATCACCAGATGGTCTCTGGAAGGTACCTGTTGCTAGTATTCTTAGGCCAACACATACCTTGGTTTCCACTGGGATGGGTTCCCCTCTGTTGGTTCTGTGTGTGAGGCGTGGCCTGCACAGCTCCACTATTTGCTGCAGGAGGTCTCTGTCCACTCTATAGCACTCTACTATCTCCAGCTCATGTAACCTGTGGTAGGTGACCCTGGGCCTGTACACTCTTCTCAGTCTCCTCACTGTGGGTTGTCTGGCACCATCTGCATTGTCACCACCCTCAGCAAGTTGCCTATGTCTCATTATGACAGCTATGGCAGCCCCTAACATTTCTGCTCTGAGTTCAGCTTTTTCAGTTTTCACTTCTGATAACTTAACTCCTGTCTTGCAGTGTCTCTTGAGAGAAACATCCTGTACTGCTGTTTGCAGAGTTTTAAGTGCTGGGCTGGGCTACTATTCTGCCTGTGTAATTGCCTGCGTCTAATTGTTTTCACCTGCTAGCTCCAGCAGTATTCCCTTCTAGCTTCCTACTAAATCTGTTGCTTCCTTTTTCCTTTCTGTTTCCTCAGGGAGGAGCAGTGTGCAAACCAGCAGAAACACGCTCACAGTGGCTTACACGCGCGCACACATGCTTACACGGTTCAGAATCTGCTTATTCAGATTAAAATGCGTGCACACCCGCGCAAACAGTGTTAAACATCTCACAACACGCTCCCACATGCTCAGTCTGCCTTACACGCGCGCACACTGCCTTACTCACGCTTCATGGCGCTGCGACACGGTCAAGTATACACCCAGCAAGAAACTTTGGTGTAGGCAACAGTGTACACCTTCCATTTCTTGACTTTCTCATGCTTATTTAGTGGCACACCTCTTTCCATGATATCTGTCTGACATCTGTCATGTAACTCTGACCTCCAATGAACTGCATTTCTTTCTACCATTCCCCCCTGTGATGTCACCTATCTCCTACTCTGTTCCTCCCCCTTCTGTAACTCTTACACTACTCAGACTGTGCTCATTTGCTATGTGACAGTGGAATTCAGTATCCTAACACTCATTTGCATCAGATTGCCTACTAATGCTTAGTTACATCTCTTAGACTCAGCTTCCCCCCTTAGCAACCACTTACGGTGGCCATGTTGGTTTTGGTCTGCTGCTCCCTGCATTGACATTCCATGTATTGCATAAAACCCACATTTGTGGGTTTAAAACCTTCGTTTTTATGTTTTATACAGTGCAGCCCATTTGCGCGGGGCTGCGCTGGGTTTAAACAGCGGCGATCTCCGAAAAACAAAAATTATATTTTTAAGATATTTGCATCAGGTTACCTTGCCAATGGCCACATATTTGGCCATTGGCATGCTGCCGGACACATATGCACCCTTTATTTGGAGCTGACATGGCTCCATTGCGGTTTTTGCAGAAAAGTACTCAGTTGTCAACTGAGTACATTTCTGCAGCTAAAACGGCTCTTACACGGGCTGTTCTGGGCTTCATGGATCGCTAATCATCCTCATTTGCATGCTATTCGGCTGCAAGTGAGGTGATTAGCTTATCCACGCCCACTCCATGTAAGAGCCGTTTTAGCTCGTCTCTTACACGGACTTTGGGCTGTTCCTGGATCGCGAAGGCTGCATGGAGTCTTACACTACTCTTAGACTCTGTGCAAGCCTTTGTGAATCCGGCCCAATGTCTTGTGCTTTCAGATGTCTGCACAACTTCTTAGGCAGCCAGGACCTTGTAATAAATCTCACCAATAAAGGTTGCTTCTCCTACTGGCAAAACTCAAAAGTATAAACTGAACCAAACCACTGCCAAATCCGGATACACCAGGATATCAACACAGTCCAGTTTGAATATTTCCACCACGAAAGGATGAACACACTAAATAAACGGAATTATTTTATTAAGCTATAAACCAAAACTTTTCGTTGGCGCCTTGCCCCAACTTCTTCAGATGAATGAAAACACTGGCGCCATTACAACAAGTCTCAAAGTATGCTGGACAAATAAAAACATGTTAATACTTGCACTACTGAACAGTGCAAGAAAGATCTTAATCAGTTTTGTGGGTGCACACTATTCACTTTGCTTGAAGTTCTGCCATCTGCTCATAATTCTTTTTGTCAAAGGATTACAAAAATCTCATATTCAGATTCAGTGTTTATTGCAGGAAAACTGGAAAATCCGGTGAAGTGCAGATGAAAACCCTGAAAATACATCTTGTGCAGAACTGGAGATAAACCCACTGTGCGGCTATGAACCAAACAGAAGGTTGTGCCCAGTGCAATATCTTGTTCCTCACAGTTCATTCGCACTCAGCAGTAGAACCATTGCTTCAAAGTCACTCACAAAATAATCAAGGTACCCACAACTGGATTACAACTCAATAAATACATTCTTTACATTTTATAAGTCTGAAGACTACATAAAGTATTCTACCCAAAATCTCAGATTTAACGAGCACTTTCCCAACATATCTTACAAAAATAAGAAGCATCTAACACCATTAAGAAGTGAGAAAATGACATACAATTAGTCACAGTTTGATCTAGAGAGCTATATTTGTTTACCATTACAGAAAAAGACTTGCACACGTGAGGAAACACAGCACAAGACCATGTACTTTAGGCATTCAGTTCTAGGACAAAACGTTTTATTCCCTTATCTTTGGATTGCACAACTTTTGCAGTACTGCAAACAGAGCAGCTTGCCAGTGATGATAGTCTTCTGGTCTCTTCTTAATGCAAAATTGTACCAGCTTTTCAATGATAACAGCTAGTCTATGCAGTCTCTCCTTAATGCAAAATCATGTGAGGTTTAATGAAAACAGAAGCAGCACTACATTTTGCATAATCCAGTTTCAGGAAACAAAAACATGTCACCTGATTATTCAACAGTGTGCCAAGATGTCATGTTTTTCAACTAGTCTTCAGTTAAAGCCTTCAGGCTCAACAACATTCTCAGTCACAAGTTATTTCATTTGAAGAGATACAAAATGCCTTTTACTGAAGATGACTGCAGATGATTCTTTTCCCTCTCAACAGGAAAACATGGAGTGAATTACTATACTATAATTAATGGGTTGCACTTTTTCTCCAAAGGACAAAGAAGGAACTGTGGCTTATAAATTACAAACAAGCATCCATTACGTTTACGTACTTTTCATCATGCACTATATCACCGAAGCCCATATGGTCAACACCGAAACACAGAACTGGCATCAGTGAAACTGCTTAACTTAACCATCAAGGCTGCAGAGCTTGGTGGTAGTTGTATTACATGATGCATGGGCACAACTTCTGCATCGTGGACTTTTCCTTCATTTAATAACTTTTTTTTTAATCAGAAGTACATAGTTAATAACAAGGCTGGATATTGTAGTAGCATTAAGTGAGCCACATTACAATCTTGTGCTGACAAACACGGTTGTCTGTGTTGTCTAATTCAACGAAGAAACCATAGGTTTTAACATGTAAATAAATAAAACTGTGTTTACTGCCTGGATAGCAAAGACTACGTTTCTCTTACTAACCCTTGCATCCCTACAAACATTTATGTTTATTTTATATATCTGATGTAAAAATAAGGCACAAAATTCACAGAACAAAGCATGGGGCAGTCTGCACTTATTTTTATATACACACAGTACAGGATGTCTAGCTAAAACATGGCGTGCATGGCAGTCTGTTAAGCAAGTAATCCATCTGAATTATGACACCTATTTAAACAGCTTCTGTTTGCTTTCTTCATGTGTAACTTGGCAGTTGAGCAAATGGTAAGGCACTATCAACACCAGCTTCAAGTTACCGGCATCTTACTCCCCACTGTCAGTTTGAGTCTGCTAGTACTCCCTACAGCCTGGATTGAAACATTTAGTAACAGCTGTTTGCTTTTTAGATCATGCACATTTGGAATATCATATCACAGAGGTTTAAGCAGTGCTCCAGTTTGGGCTACTTTAAAAGATCCATGAAAACTTTTTCAAAGTGGCTTTTAGTGATGATGCAAATTAATCAGTTTTTGGTATAAATTATGTATTTATGTATTTCTTTCATCTTTGACATTTTGCATTTTATTCCATTTCAACATTTATAATGGTAAGTAATTAAGCATTTTAAAGCTAGATTAAAACTGTGATAACAAGCGATCACTAATTTACCACACATAAAAAATACATTTCTACTACTCAACCACTTTCAGCACATACAATTTCTGAAAAATCAAAAATGACACCGCTGTTGGGAAGCCTGGTCCCAAACACCTGCTGCTATCCCAATTACGGAAGCTCTAGGACCAACAACAAATAACCACTTGGGGTTAGGTACGGAATCTGCAATTCAGTAGTACAAGTAATAACACTTTAAAAATTAATGATCGGATAAGGAGTTTTAAAAAAAATCAAACACCCCACTTTTGTCCCCACTGAAAGGAGAAAGAAATGTAAGGAGAAAACTTGAGGAAGCCAATGCAAGAAGGGGGTTCTTTTGGAGAAATCGACCCATCACTGACGAGTGTTAGCTTCCAAGTGTAATAGACCAAAAATCCATCCCAATTAGCTTAAGTAGCAGAGTTCTGAGGAAGACAACTGTCTTCCAGAATGGCACCCTATAAGTCAAAGTACACACACACACACACACACACACACACACACACACACACACACACATATATATATTACATTGTGTCAGCACCTCTTTATAAACTGAACAGAAAGGTCTCTTAAAGGATTACCCTGGAAACTTCATATCAAAATATTGCTCAGTTAAAAAGATAGAACTCTGCATAGCAACAAAATTAGTTAAAACTAGGCAGAGGTACTATTTTACATCGAATTATATATTTTTAGTAGAGTTTAAAAAATATGGCAGACCTTTTTAAAATGCAATATGGCACAGGCGGGTGCACGGTATAGCTATTATGGCATTTCCAAGAATTTGAGACGAACGAGTGATAGCAAGTACCTTAGAACACATATAACAAGAAGGCTTGGGGTTTCGCTTAGATGCTTTAATACATAGAAACACACCAGGATGGATAGCAGCATCTTTAAATACGAACAAACTAGTTAACAGATGCACCTTACATACATACATGCTTATATCTCAACAGCTAACTACAAAATGGCAGTCAGACTTGCACATGCTTAGTATTTATACACTTGTGCAAGCTCTTGGATTTCTTAAAGGTATATACACATATACTGATCTACATCCTCCTTCTTAAAAAAAGACTGCCCTTTATACGAAAAGTACAGTTGTGTACACTTACCATAAATGTAGATGTTCGCGTGTATTCATTTTCCCAATCCACAGGGAGAGGCAAACAGGTCTATATCTGGGCTCCTCCATTTGCTTGTCAACATGTTGAAAATCCTTGGTTCCAGTTTCCACTCGGTGGGTCCAAAAGGTTTCTGCTTAGTCCGTCTGCCAGTGTATTTAATTTTCCTGGAGGAAATTGAGCTTGTAGGTGCACTTGGTAGCTCAAGGCTGTGTTCCACAATGCCATGACTAGTCTGCAGAGGGGGTAAGAATGTGTACCCCCCCACTTGTTTATGTACCACATAAAAGTGGTGTTGTCAGTCTTTACCATTAGTTGTCCATGAAGAATGTGGTCCTTGAAGGCTAACATTTAGTTTTGATTGACATGCAGGTGCATTTGACTTGGGTTCCACTTGCCCTGAATGCACTTCCCTGCCAGGTGAACCCCCCATGCATAGTCTGATGCATCTGTTGTTAGGGTTTGGGCGGCAGGGGGTGGTGTGAAAGGTAGTCCCTTGTTTTGGTGGCAGGCCTCTACCCACCAAAGGTACTCTAGGCGTAGGCAAGGTATGATAGGATTCATTGTTTCTAGGTCTTGAGAATGTTGACACCATAGGCTTTTTAGATACCACTGTAGTTTCTCCTCATATGCAGTCTTGCATATGGAATTGGAAGAATGCAGGAGGCCATGAACCCCAAAGCTTGCAGTATTTGTCTTGCAGATAGCAGGGTTTTTGTGGCCACTTGTTTGAAGTAGGTTGTCAAATTAATTTGTTTCTCTAGCGTGAGGTAAGCCATCTGGGAAGTTGTATTCAAGCTTACTCCCAGGAATATAATTTGTTGACAGGGTACCAGGTGTGCTTTTGTTTAGTTTATGGTGTACCCAAGACAAGTTAGAACCCTTTGTACAAAGGCCAGATGATTCAAAAGTATGTCCTGGCTTTCTGCCTGAATTAGACAATCGTCCAGGTATGGGAATATCTGAATATTTCTCTGCCTGCAAAATGCAATAACTGGAGCTAGGCACTTTGTGAATACCCTGGGTGCAGTGCATAAGCTAAAGGGCAGTGCAGAGAACTGACAGTGCGTGTAGCCTGCTTTGAAGCATAGGTATCTTCTGCAAGATTCCCTGATTGGGATGTGCAGGTAAGCTTCTTTTAAATCTAGTGTTGCCAACCAGGCATCTTTACCTAGCATATGAAGTAATTGGTGAAGAGTCAGTATCTTGAATTTTGGAATCTCCAAAAAGGTGTTTAGAGTAGACAGGAACAGGATAGGATGCCATGAATTGTCTTTTCTGTGTACCAGGAAAAGTCTCTAGTAGAAACCTTGTCCCTTTTCCTCTTCTGGTACCAGTTGAATAGCCCCCATGCTTAAGAGAGAAAGTACTTGTTTTGGGGCGCCTCTCCACTGATTTGGGAGTAGGTCTGGCCACCCGCTTGGTGTTGGCAATGTGTGGAAGTGAAATCTGTATTCCTGGTACATTATATTTAAAACCCATTTGTCCTGGGTAATGAGTTCCCAATTATTTGCATGAAGAGCAATCTTTCCCCCCAAAGGGGCAGTCAGTTGATAAGTGCTTGGAAATTTTAAAAGGAAGTCATTGAGACAGTTTACCATGGGGGGAGTCTATTATTCCCAGATTTGGAAGTGGAGCCCCCCCACTGCTTAGTTGTGTGTGTCCCCTGGGACTGAAACCTGGGGTTTTTGCTTTGTCTGGGTTTGGCTTGAGAAGACCTGGAAGGGGCTGGAAAGGACCAATTCTTAGAGGGCCAGTGCCTACTAAATCTAAGAGGCTGAACTTGTAGGAAATCTTTAACAGTTTGCATAGATTTAGCTTTATCTTCCATCTTTTTAAGAACTTCCTCAGCCTTGTTGCCAAACAGGCGGTCCTGATTTAAAGGAGCATCCAACAATTTAGCTTTAACATGATCAGGCAAAGATTGCTCCTTAAGCCAAGCATGCCTTCTGAGCACAGACCCAGTAACAGCACCCCTGCAAGAGGCCTCTAATGAATCAAAACCACATTGCAAAGTATGTTTTCCAACTTGTTCAGCAGAATGCATTAAAATCCTATAATTCTTTATTTTCCACACAGTCAGGATTCAACATAATTTTCTGTTTAAGCAGTCCAATAACATGCTGCTGATACTTTAACAAATGAAACTGGCAGTTTAAAGCCCTAATGGCCAAGGTTGCAGAAGTGTAAACATTCTTACCCCACCTACCCAGCGCCCTGGAGTCTCTATCAGAAGGGGTAGGATTTTTAGCAGTAGAAGTCTTAATGCCCTTGGGCCCCCTGTGAAATAGTCTCTGGATCTGGATCTGCAATAGGATTTTTAAAAAGGAACTTGTGGGACTCAGGGACCCTATAGTATCTGTTAGGTTTTCTGGGAGCAGGAGGCAGGGAATCAGGAGGCCAAACTAGATTCCGAAAAAGCATCATCAACAATGTCTAGTACAGGAGGAATAGCTAAAGGCCTATGCTGAGGTAGGAGAAGGAAATCCCTAAGCCTCTTTTTTGAATCAGAAAAATCTTGGCTTTCCCAGTGGAAATGCTCCCGTAGACTATGTAAGGTTTCCCCAAAAGAAAAATCCTCAGGAGGGGAAGCAGAGGGACAGAATCTTCATAAGTAGATAAAGGCAAATCCAGATCATCAGAAGAATCAGAAACAGAATTCTGATCAGAAGATTCATAATCAACTTCAGTCCTAGGCCTCTTAGAAGGGGGGGGGGGGTTGGCTACCCCTGATTAGAGTTATTAGATCTTCAGCCATTCTTATCTTTTGTTTTTTAGGCATAGAGGCCCGAGCATGTGGCCTAGGCGTCAGTTTTTTAGGCATGGATCGAGATTTAGGCCAAAGTAAAGAAGGAGGAGTCGGTTTAATATGCAAGTCCATAGGCCTGAATGGGTCTACTTCTAACTTACCCGACCACGGCGATTCCCGACACAAAACTCACAGCCAAAAATAACCGACAACACAAAACCCGACACAAACCCGACCGCCAAACACCGAACACCAAAAACACCCACACACAGCGTACCACACACGCGACTGCATATAATATACACACTAGCCCTACCTAACCCCTAGTCCTAAGGTAACATACTGCACACCTCACCCACCTGCTGCCCTAAACTAACTCCTTACACTAGCCCCCTCTCCGACACTACCTGCACACCTATTACCCTAACACACCTAACTACACACCCCTAGCCCCTAGCCTCGACACTTAGCAGCACACATCACCTGCACCCCTAACCTAACTCAACCTGACCTCCACACCCTCCGTCACTGTCCTCACTGTCGCGTCGCACCTTACCGAAGATGGTTAATACTGTTATTACCCACCGCCGGTCTACCGCCTGTCGTCGGGTCATCTGCGTACCTGTCGGTCATCTGTCGGGGCTCCACGCGTTCGGTAGCGTCGCGGGAATGTCGTTGTCGACCTGCCTGAATAGATCCTCAGAAGCTGGTGCCTGCACAGTGGCTCTGGACCCATCCAGACATCCGCGGGTTCCATAGCTGAAGCATCTCGCGGCATACTGGACTCCGAATGGGTCTCGGTAGAGGCCTGCGAATCAGAAGTAGCGGGTATCAGGGGCTACGAAAGCTCCTCACGGAGTACCGGCAAACTGGCGACTGGCTTAGGAGAAGCGTCGTCGGCAGGTTTGGACCTCGGCAGCCTGTCTCTGTCTTTATCTTTGCATTTTTTTCAGAATCCCGGTAGTTTGATGGCTAACTGATGACATTTCTGGATAATTAAACCAAGAACCAAAATATTTAGAGGCGAAAATATACCGACAGATAGTGCGCTGATTAAATAAAGCACAAAACTGACAGCAAGGTAAGTCGTGGTCAGGGCCTAGGCAAGGAATACAGTATGAATGAAAATCTTTATGAGGTATTTGCTTTCCACAAGTAATGCAATTATTAACTTTTACTGACATCGGTAAGAGCAAAGAAAACCCCCCCAATGGGGGGGTTATTTTAGTTGAAGACTTCGGTTCTGAAACTCTAAAATGAAAATTTCAGGAGTCGGCCGACGGGCACTTGCGAACTGCTTCTGCTTCGGGCACCGCACGGCAAGAAAGACTGATGTAATGGCATCGGCTGCATGTTTTATACCCCTGACGACCTAACGTCATGGAAGAAGGGACAGCAACCGACGCAGGACCCAAGACTTTGTTAAATCAGGCCGACTGAGGGCTACCTGCAAGCAGATAACCCAAATGTAATGACTGCAACAGTGAAACATGAAGAACATCCAATATATTCTAACATGTTTCTAGTATATTCAACCAGACAATATAGATGAGCACATATTATTAATTCCTTCACAAAGACATGCAGAATGATCAATACAAATACAAACAATATTAAAGTATGTTAAATATCTAGAGTCACATCATGCATCTGAATGTGGTATTGATAAGACTGTGCAGTACTATCAGGAGATTATGTGTTTAAGGCAAGAGTTATAGCAGGAGTGGAGTAGGACTGAAGTTAGTCTGGTGTGAAGCAGAGACATAACCATTTGTTGCTGAGATGGCTTTAGTCACCGGCATGGTTGTGTGATCTAGTAACTTTTAATAGTAACTTATCTGTGGTGCGGAGTTGCCTAGGACAGGAATACTGCTGAATTACATTGCTTAAAGCTGGTGTTTTACTTGGGTGGGAGAGCATCTTATAAGTGATAAAGTTGATTGTAGATTAATAAATTTGGCAGTTCAAGCCAGCCCAATTGTTTTAGGTTATGACAGTGATGAGAGTTCTAAAAGATGAGTTATTAGCAAATTTGGCTATTTGATTATAGCAGGATGCCAATTTGCTGGTTTCTGTTTTGGATAGATTTGTTAGGTTTGGGGATGCATAAAGTAATGTTGACAGCAAGTGAGTGCGAGCAATTGTGGTCCTAGCAGTATGGGTCAGGAAGCATTTGTGTTTGTAGAGACTACCTAGCTTTCTGTGAGTGTTTTTAATAGCTAGATTAATGTGGACATCAAACTTTAACTTGTTATCAATGGTGATGCCTAGTAGTTTTGTGTGAGATTCGGGTGTGATTAGTGTACCACTTTTAGAGTAAATACTGAAAGTGGCGGTAAGGCTGGTATTTTGTGAGGGGTGAAATAGCAGGATCTTGGTCTTTTTGGGGTTAAGAATGAGGCCATTGTCAGTAAGCCAGTTTTCAACCGAGTTGAAATTATCCTGGATTTTATTGTGTAGTTCTTGCAGGGTTGAGGCACTGCATATTATAGTGGAATTGTCTGCGTATTGGATAAGGCTAGTGCTATTTGCTGCTGAATGGAGATTGATTGTGAAAACTGAGAATAGCAAGGGGCCAAGTACTGATCCCTGAGGTACCCCAAGAGTGACTGGTAAAAGTGGAGACAAGTTACTGTTCGACCGTACTGCTTGTTGCCTGTCCCTAAGATAGTTGTCGAACCAGAAGATTGACTGGTTTGATTACTTGAGAGAAGGTATGACAATTGATATGGTTAGTGGGTATTGCATGGATTGAGATAACCATTGAAGGAATGTCTCCATGATAGGGATGTTATTGCCTGGGATATATCCTGTTACTAGGCTGATGGCTTTTCTGTTACTTATTTTAAGCTTTGCTAAGAGAATTTCTGCTTTTTCCAAAGGGGGTGTAGTTACCTCGATTTTAGTTATGGATAAACTATTTTTGTACAGCAAGGCAATGCCTCCACCCTTTTTACCTAGTCTGTCTTGCCTAAGTATACTATATCCAGCTGTTTTTTCACAGTAATTCAAATATTTTTATCAATATCATACATATCAGTTTATGCAAATATCACTTAGAACGTTCTGTATGCCCAGTTTCATATTATATGAAAAAAAATAGTGCTGACCAAGTTTTAATTTCTGAAATTAATTTCTGACCCGTTTTGCAAAGTATGCACATTTTTGGGATGATCCGCTCATCTATATTCCTCCAGCCCTAAGCAAGTGCCGCTAGTCATTTTAGCCAAGCCGTTTCTAGCCTCATGTCCTTTGGATATGCCAGTTCTGACTCCATGCCCTTTAGATATGCCTCTTTTGACACTATGTGCTTTAGACATGCCACTTCTGTACCATGTCACTCGTTTGTCTCCAACACATATAGCAAGATGGGTTGGGATTTCGTTTAGATGCTTTAATACACAAACACATCAGGATGGATAGCAGCATCTTTAAATATGAATGAACTAGTTAACAGACAGACCTTCCATACATGCATGCTTACAGGTCAACAGCTGCACGGGCTCAGTATTTATACACATGTGCAAGCCCTTGAATAGCTTCTTAAAAGTATAAACACATATATTGATTTAGACTTGCCCTTTGGGTTTGTGTCCTACAGCATTCCTGGGCATGCTGTAATATTTAGATCATGCACACCCTTCATACCTTAGTGCATATACACATCTCAAAATAACCTAGTCCATTTAAAGCAGTACTACAGATCTACACAATAAAATCAAAAGGAAATAAAAACATGAACATTTCCCATTCACTTTATGAAACAAAGGAAGCTTCCCATACTGTATACACAAAACATACACCCACTTCCCCTCAAAGACAGGCATCACCTAAATTAACACCCCCAGAAAATAAATCAAGTCTTATCAGAAAACATTTAAAATAAAAGAATAGTAAAAAAACACTTGACAACAAACAAATCAACTGGAAAACATAACCAGTTTAATTTTGAGGGTAATGCTAACCATTTGAAGTAAAAATAAGCTAAATTAAAATAAATAGCTCTTAACGTGAGTATCACTACACACTAAAAATACATCAAAATGACCCGATGCTACAAAAATAAATATTACCTCAGAAAATACAGCATAAAAGTAAACACAAGACATGCCGTTCATAAAAACACATACAAGCCTCCTAAAGTTCACTTCAGCAAGAAACTGGGCAAATAAAAGCACAATGAAATCAATGTCAGAGTATTTCAACTTAAAAATACAGATAAATGGAATGCATGAAGGTCCGATTTACATTTGCAAATTCAGGTAATGCTCATTCTGCAAAGGCATTGTGAAAGGCACTTCACAGATCATAACCCATTCTCCCACGCATTAAATATGTAGATGTTCTTAAAAGAAAAAATCCTTAATCAAGATGTTGATCATTGGACCTTCTTTCACAACTGTCTTCTCCTTTTCCCACATCACCTGTGTAACCTTGGTGTTGAGTTATACATATACAGTCCCAGTGGTGTAGATAGGGCAAATACACGCACAAAACCAGTCAGAACTTTGAGAAAACGTAAAAACAGCTGTCAAATTTGAGTTGTGTTTCACGATCCTAACTTGACGACAAGTCAAAACTCGAAAAACTGGAGTATGCTGGGTGTGTGTGTGTGTGTGTGTGTGTGTGTGTGTGTGTGTGTGTGTGTGTGTGTATACATGTGTATCATATCTACTCACATATACAGATTTATACACACACACACACAAACAATACTTAAAAGTGCAACAGGACTGTAGGATTTCATATCATACACACACATTATATATACACATAGACACGCACACACACATGCACGTGCACACACACGTACACACGCACGCACACATTTATTCATACATACAATCTCAGCAATAAAATGCAATGGCATGAAGATATGCTTTTTTGGACTGGTAAGCCTCTTTCAATTTGTGCATCATTGAACTACCTTTGGAATGGTCCTGCCAGAGCCCAGACCTAAATCTAATAGAAAGTCTGTGGGGTGACCTGAAGAGGCCTGTGCACAAGAGATGTCTGCGCAATCTAACAGATCTGGAGCACTTTTGCAAAGAAGAGTGGGCAAATATTGCCAAGTCAAGATGTGCCATGCTGATGAGACTCCTACTCATGAAAACTGAATGCTATAATTAAATCAAAAGGTGCTTCAACAAAGTATTAGTTTAAGGGTGTGCACACTTACGCAACCAGCTTATTGTATGTTTTTTTATATTTTCTCCCTAACAGATTTGTTTTTCAATTGAACTGTACAGGTTATAGGTCACATTAAAGGTGGGAAAAAAGTTTTGAAATGATTCAGTCTGGTCTCATTTTTTAACATCACAAAAACCTGGCATTTTAACAGGGGTGTGTGTACACTTTTTATATCCACCGTACATGCAAATCAGAAATTCTATGGATGAAATTAAATGAAGAAATCTCCAGATTGTGTAGGTTTAATATGACTTTAGGAACATGCGCATTCCCAATACTTCAGTCTCGTACATCATCTGTACATAGGCATTTCAAAGAACTATACAAGCCAGTATATGCTTAGAAGGTATTCTAAGGTTAGATGCTACAGAAACTCTCACTTCCTCTTGCCACTACCTACTTACTACCATCACTATTATACGGTGCCCCTCTTCTAACCAACCTTTCTTCTTCCATCTCTTCAAAACTAGAAATCTGTTTCAACATAATCTCCAAATTCGCTACTAAATCTAAACTCTCCTCCCACCATTGCACCTCTCTACACATGCTAAAATGGCTAGAGCTTCCCAACTACCTCGACTACCTCCAACTCACTACAGCCCACAAATTAATCTTTAAACCTACTGCATGCCCTGCTCTAACAAATATCCTACCATCTTATACTCCTCACAGACCCCCAAGATCTACCAAACAAAATCAACTTTCTATTTACAAACCAAAACTTCCCACTGGCCAGTCTCTGCTATCCTACTCCTTAGCAAAAAAATGGAACTCTCGTCCCCCCTCGCTAAGAATCTCTAAAAACTTTGAACACTTCAAATCCCAGCTCCATTCCCATCTCTCCCATAATTGGAAATGTAATTGTTCTCTACCCCCCTAATCCTACTAAACTCACTCCTACTTGTACTTCATTAAGTACTTCTACACCATGCTAAACCTTTAATGTTGTTGTTTTGTCTTTTGGCTTTTCCCGGTTAGGGGTTGCCACAGCGGAACTCCGGTCCGCTAATGACTGGCAGTAGATTTTTACGTGCCGAGTTGCCAGCCCTGACGCACACCCTTCAACGAAAGTACACCCATTCATGCATGTCTCCACACAGAAGACGCGCTAGCTGGGAATCGAACAGGACAACTTACTGTGAGGCGACAACACTACCGCAGCACCACCACCGCAGTAAGTTCTAAACCTTTAATGTACATAATGTAAATACTATACATAGCCTTCTTTTCTCTACTCTCCCTCCCTATATACTTCTTCCTTCTAAATCTATAGAAAATTGACTAACAAATGACACTATCTAAAAAAATGTGTTCAACACTTTTCTACTAAACATTAGCCTCTTTTCTACTAAACATTAGCCTCTTTCTCCTCTGTATATCTCCCTCTTATCACACCTGAATCATTTTCCAATAAACACTTGTCTCTTTCCCTACTACTCAACTGCCTCCATCTCCTTTCTCCACATTTTGTGTATATATTCCTACTACTCTTCTCACTTTCCAATGGCCATCCTACTTACTATGTATGTATATCACGAACTATCCTCAAGTTTTCCATCTTTTTTTTTTAATGCACTGTATTTTTGCTATATCTCACTGTATCATTTTACATTTGTTTAAAATATTATATAATGCTATGTTTTATTTTTAATTTTTTTATTTTATTTTTGTAATTTCGGAGCTTTTCTCACCGGGCCTCCACTGAAAACTGGCTCCTTGAGCCCAGTGGACCACCCCAGTTATCAAACTGGAAATAAATACAATAAATAAATAAATAGACAAAAGAGCAAGACACTAGACTGATACAGCTGCTAAACAAAGTTTACCTTTAAATTAAAAAAGACCAAATGTAAAATAAGAGTGACAAGTCCGAAATACACTGATCATATTACAGTATCAGAGGGACTTAATCCAGGCTCAAAGAAACTCAGAGCACAGGTAAAAATGACCAATCCAGCAAACACGCTGACATTATGAAATTTATGGGAACGATGCAGTAACTGGCAGTTTTGCAGTCAGCACACAGGATTAAGGGTATGACTGGTAAATCTACTTCCTGTAATTAAGAATCCAGGGTTTGACTTCTTCCACCTCGCCTATCTGTTGTGGGTCTCAGAGCAAGTCACTTAAAATGCGCCCATGGCTCACCCCGGAATAGGGGCACCGTCTAATAAAACTTACCCTATTAACAAATTTATGATAAAAAAATCTTGCAAAGTTTACACTTGTCATATCAAAATTTACAATACCTCTAAGTAGTAGCTTGGGACTTTCAGCTATGAACAGGAAAATAATCTGAAATTAATTTCATGAGAACATAAGAACCTACAAAGAAATATTATGACAGATAAACTTGTGTTACAAGTAGAAGCCAGTCAGAATGATGCAGAAACTAGGATCTTACAAGCAACCATTTTATTTTTTAATAAGTCAGCAGCATTTACAAAAGTGGAGAAGAGACGTGCTCAAAACAGGGAAAAACGTTAATGGCCATGTATGGATATAAGAAATGTCATGAATGAGCTAACACCAAAGATAAGACAAATTATAACCCCCTGCAAAACATATTCTAAAAGTACTTCTAAGATTACAGAAGATGTTGCTTAATCTTCAGTGGTACAACCGGAAAATTAAATATGAACCAGGCAAAAAACCTTGACAGACAACAGCAAATATGCTGAATACAGCATATTTACAACTGCAGAAACAGTATTTACTAAAACAACCAAAGGATTCTCAGGTTAAAACATCAGTTACTAATGACAGGGGAAGCCATGAAATAATTTCAAAGGCATACTGGTGTTGGGCTAGAACTGCAGTTACTGATGGTCACAATAAGAAGTTAATGACAGCAAACAAAGTTTAAAAGGAAATTCAGTCTTACTTTTCATTCAGGAAAAACAAATTGTGGCCAATATTTAATGTTCTAAACTGCGAGATTACTGTGACTAACCAGATAAAAGATGCTTTAAAGAACAATTGCCAATACAAGATGAGATGCAAAATTTTTGCCAGAAATGCTACCAAAAATAGGGAAAATGGTGCAAATCTGTCATGTGTATAATGCACATCATAACAATTCAGAAGAGATTGTCAGCCAAGGTGAAGCAGAACCAGCACATCACATCTCTGCACAACTTTTGTTATTCCTGGCAAATACGTTAGGCGTCTTTTTTTTTTTCAGCACTTTGCAACATCCAAAATGTGACTCTCATATTCTCTCAAGGCAGCCCTAACTGTCTTATATTTGAAAATGTTTTTACAATTCATCAAGAGTATGAAATTTGAAAACTCTGAATAACAGTGGGAGTTAAGGTGCATAAATACAAATCTAAGATACCCACAGTCTAGTGAACAAGTGAAGAGTGATCCAGTCAGTGAAGAACCTGATGAAAAAGTGCTAGCCTTTGCAGTGTTAACGGTTACCTAAATACAGGAATACTCCACTACATAATCTGAGTCTGGGTAACCAGCTCTGTTATTAGTTGGAAGAAGATTAAAGATAAAAATTCTGATGTCTATTATTTTATCTTCATTCCCTGGTATCCATAAAGGGAAAGGTGATGCTACAAAGAGATCTAAAGATAGAAATATTACTACGACGTACTCCAAAAGACTTTCAGAACTGCATGCAGGAGACAGTGAAAACAAGGTCAGGGTTTATGATCAGCAACTTAAAGTTGTAGCAATTGGTTGAGCAGAATAAAAATTAAAAAGTTCAAGAAGACAGTGGTCATTTCTGAGGCAAGACTGTCCATTCCAGAGATTGAGGCATAAACTGATAATGCAGTGAAGTACGATAATGTACTACAGTGATGGGAGACTTGCATAAACAGGAACCCTTGGTAGTGCCTTTACTAGCATCCAAGCAACAAAAGCTGTTCCAAAAAGGAATATCAGAAGTCCATACAGAACAATCAAATTAAAATACTGTAGATATGAAAGACCAGTGAAGATGCCAGCCAACTATATGTGCAGAGTCAGAGGGGTGATCAAAATTCTAAAGAACGAAAAGGAGCACTTACTGAAACAAACATTTTTTGAATGTGAACATATGATAGGATCATAGGAGATTACTAGGCTATTGGCCCTGACACCCTTATAAGCCTAGCCAAGAGTTTAGCCCATGTTTAAACAAGTCAGCACCCGAAGCCCCTGTCCAGCAGGAATATGGGTAGAATCCCAGGGATATATTTTCTGTTTCTCATCCAGTTATCCAGGTTGCACTTAAAAAGGGGGCAAAGAGGTACTCTGCTTGACATTGAGAGGGAGTCTATCCCATAGATGAGGGGAGTCTCTAGGACACAAATTTGTCCCGCCAACAAGTCCTATTGATTTAGCAGACATGACCTCCCCGATGACAGACCAGGTTGAGGCCACGCGTGAGAGTTACTCGAATGCAGCTTGACTTATGGATATGCAGCAGTCCCATCAAGGTGGGGTCCGTAATCGCATTGTATGCCAGACAGAGGTCATCTCTGAGGTGTCTGTATGAAACTGAGTAGAGGGGATAGGGCTTTTAACCTATGTATGGTAGATGTTAGAGGCCCTGAATTCTCCTGGTGAGGAACATCTGTGGTCTCTCCAGCTGCTGCATGTGCTTTGCGAGATGCATGCCAAAGGGGGCATTGTACTCAGGGATGTTATGACCTCCATGTCCATGGATGAGCTACCCTTACTTATGAGGTGGGCCGTGTAGAAGGCTTTCCATACAATGGAAGCAACATGGTGGTCAAAAAAGTCAGGTTGCTATAAACCTGGGTGCTCAAATCCCTCACGACTGATTGCGTGCTTAGGACATTATTAATGTGATAATTCGTGGGAACATCACTCTCCCCAAAGGGGATGATGCACTTTTTGGTATTCAGCTTGAGGCCATGTTTCTGGCACCAGTCATTTGTCTGATTGAGATCCTCTTAGAGGATGTCTAAATCACTAGGGGAATTGATGACAGCACCCAGCTTGCAGTCATCTGCAAAGTTGGTCAGCCATAGCCCACTGGTTTTGGCCTGCACCTCAGAAAAGTATATTCCAAACAACAGAAGCCCCAAGATTGAACCCCGAGGTAAGCAGTTTGTTGCAGGTCTACTGTTTGAGGTGGCTTCCTCCGTTTTGATTAGGTGGGTTCTATTAGTGAGCCAGTTTGCTACCCATCTGGTAACATACGGATTGATGCCTAATTGAGAAAGTTTATCTATTATGCCTGAGTGGGGAATAGTGTCAAAGGCTTGGGCCAGATCAAGGTAGGTGGTGTGCACCATCTTCCCCTTGTCCATGGCTTTGATGACTGTCTCAAAGATGTTGATCAAATTTAGCAGGCATGACCTCCCCTTGATGAAGCCAAACTTTGTGGGATATATTTGATTTAATAAAAAAGCCCACAATAACATTTAAAAAAGATAATTTTAAAATTACCATCAAACAGCACTGCATGAGTCTGGTCAAGTGAATTGCTTAGAGTCCCATAACAGGCATATTATCCCACTGTATCAGCAGCTCAAACCCCCACCTATAACCCATGCAACCAGAGTTTGATTAGTGGCTCAGGAATCTGTTGGGAGTTGGCAGGGGGGATGAAGAGGTAATATTTGCTTGTCTTTTCTTGGGGGATGGGTTTGTGTGCACGCTCAATTTCCCATTCTGTGCAGACTGGAGTCATGGGAAACTGCTTTCTGTAACGGGGAGGGGGGGGGGATTTAGTTGCTTCAAATATGGAAGCATAGACAATACCACGCCACGCTTTCCTCAGATGATTATGGGCACAAGTAATGAAAGTACCACATACACCAGAAATCCGATACCTTCCCACAAAGATGACAATGCTTGCTCCCAGTCCACCTGGCTCTTACCTCTGATAATGAATGGCCATTGGGCTCTCGTCACAGGGAACAAAACAGGCTCATTCTGATTGACCAGGATGGACAAGCTAGGTGGTCAAAAAGGGTCAAGCAAAAAAAATGAATAAAATAATGAATTAATGAATGAGGCAATGGGGTATGCAAGTTCACTGATCATGGGGAAATCAGGAGGCCACAAAAGGTTTATTACTATTTATTTGATCTTCACATTAACAATTCTATCAAACAAACAACCAAAAGCTAGGACTACTGTACAGGAATAACAAATTCATAACTACTGAAGCTAGGATTTCTCTTAATCATGCCTACCTTCTACCATGCTTAACCTATTGTTCCGAAATACTCACAAATCTGAACATCTCCCTACTTACCAAATTAGAATCAATCTAACACAAAAAAGCTAGATTTGCAGATCAACAAACATAACTCTCACCACTCTCTCCCTAAAATACCTGAACTGGCCTGAACTACCTCACCTGCTCCTACAATCTGAACTCCAAATCATACACTCCATCCTATAATCAGCCTGATTTCTGCCCAAGTCTATCTTCTCTCATCTCTCAATACTCCCCTTCCAGACTTCTCCGAAGCTCAATCAAAGACCTACTGAAAATCCATAAACCCAAATCCAGTACAGGGTGCAACTTGTATAGCTACCATCCCCCTATTGCAATGAACAAACTCCCACTAAAAATAAGATCCCTGACTCACCCCAAGCGATTTAAGCTAGCAACCAAAGACTATTTTTATTTATTTATTTATTTATTTATTTGCAGTTGGTTTACCAGGATAGTCCATTGGGCCAAAATGAACCCGTTTTCAATGGAGTCCTGGGGAGAAAATCTCCAAAAACAAACAAACTAGGTACATACAGTAGATTACTAATGATAATTATACAAATGTAAAAGATACAAGCATTTAATTTCAAAAGTTCAGGAAACATTTAAAACAATACAGACTAGTGATGAAACTTGGAGGTGTTATAGGCTGTGAAAAGTAATATTGCATAGTGATACAGAGTAGCTATTATGTAAGAAGCATAAGCTTTAAAAGGTGCAGTCAAATACATTCTTTGCAGATACCATGAGAATAATAATGTGAGTTATGGGAATTAATAAGGAAAAATTGCTGGAGTAACATGAGAGCGAAAGGAAGATGAAAATTGCCATTATTAGTTATGAGGGGTGGGAGCAAGAGCATTCCCACTGGGACACTAGATGTATGTGAAGAGATTTTTTGAACATATAATGGTTAGAGGTGGTGCGAATGGATGGTGGTAGTGAGTTCCAAAGACGTGCTAGGTTGTAGGATAGTAGGTTTTTGCCTGGGGGACGAGTTGGTTTGTGCACTTCTAATAGAGTTTTAAGGTCAAACAATCAAAACCTATCAGGTAGGTGCATCTTAAAGGCAGAAGACAGGGAGGGACAGAGAGAGGGGTTGAAAATGAGCTTGTGGGCAAGAGTTAGCTGAGATGATTGGGTAGTTCTAGCCATTTAAGTTTTTGGAGAGAGGAACAGTGGTGGGTGGAGGACCTATGGCTGTTAGCGAACTTGGCGATTTTGTTGTAGCAAGAGGAAAGTTGTTTTTTTATTTTTTTTTTTTTTTTTTTTTTTTAGAGAGGACTGAAGATTAGTTAGGAGTGGTGCTCCATAGAGAAGGGAGGGGATAAGAAAGGAAGTAGAGAGAGTGATTTTAGATGTGGTTGTAAGGTACTGATTTTGTCGGTAGAGCATACCTAGTTTTTGATGGGGTTTTTTTATATTTAATTGTAGATGGGAGTTGAAATTAAGCTGGTTGTCAATTTGGACCCCAAATAACTTGGCTTCTGACACCAGTTCCAGAAGGGAGTTATTTTGACTAGTAATCAAGAATGTGTTTATATCGAAAGGAGTAACTTTAGAGGGGGTAAATACCATTAATTTAGTTTTGGAAGCATTGAGTGCTAGGTGGTTTATTTTCATCCATTGCTCAGTGATTGAAAAAGCTTCTTGTGTAAGCTTTAGGAGTATAGGGGTAGATGTGGCAGAGCAGATAATGGTAGAATCATCTGCATATTGGATGATATTTGAGAATGGAATAGATTTGCGGAAATCATTTATAAATATATTGAAAAGAAGGATACCTAGTATGGAGCCTTGGGGAACTCCGGTGGGGGTACTAAGAAAAGAGGAGGTTGCCTTTTTCCATTTTACTGCTTGGTATCTATTGCATAAGTAGCTGGAGAACCAGTTCAAAGAGGAGGGAGATAGGTAACCTAAGAGCAGGCTGTGTGAGATAGTGTCAAAGGCCTTAGAGAGGTCAAGTAGTAGGGTAGAAACAATTTGGCCAGAGTCACGAGCTTTATTTACAGTTTCAAGAAAGGAGAGGAGGGCTGTCATGGTGCTATGATTTGGCCTGAATCCATGTTGTGTGGGAGTTAGAAGGTTATTATCCAAGAGATGTGGTAAGAGTTGAAGTTGGACACACTTTTCTAGAAGTCTAGAAATGGGGGACAGGATAGCAATGGGTCGGAAGTTGTTGACATTGCTATTGTTGCCACCTTTATGCAGAGGTATAAAGGCTTGTTTCCAGATTTGGGGTACTGTACATTCTTGGATGGAGCGGTTGATTAAAATGCTTATGGGATAGGCAATTGCTTCCGCAGCTATGCTTAGAAAGTAAGAAGGGATGTTATCGTGCGTTAGTGCATGGCTTCAATTTCTGAAGGAGTTTCTTTATAGTAGAAGTAGGTATAGGTTTTAATGAGAATAGAGGTGAGGGGGGAGAGGGAGTATTAGAGGGTGGTGAAGATGATGTGGAAGTTAGAGTAGGTGAAGAGGTGGAGGATAGAGAGTTAGTAGATGGGAATGAGGGAAAAGCAGCAGTGCAGGGTAGATTGTTGGCAGGGGAGGGTGGGGGTGTATTAGAGAATGAGGTGGAACAAGAGAATGAGGAGGTTAGTTTGCCAATGGATTCAATGAAAAAGAAGTTAAATTGAGTAGCTAAGTCTAAATCAGGAGCATTTGGGTCTGGGGTGGGGGTGTGTGGTTTGCTGGGGTTAAGGAGAGTAGAGATACCTTTCCAGAATTTCTGAGGGTTTGTTTTATTATTGTTTTGGAGTGTAGAGAAGTAATTTTGGTCAATCAGAGAGAATATACTTTATTTCGAAGTGTTTTGTATTCAATGTGGAGTCGGGGGGTCTTGTTTTTCTGATAGAGTGCCCAGGCTTTATCTCTATGGCGCATGGTTGCTAGCGTGTTTTTGGTAAGCCAAGGGGTGGAATTAGTTTTTATTCTCTTTGTCCTTAAAGGGGCGTGGGAGTCTAGTAGTTTTAAGAATGTTGAGCTGAAGTGGGCAACTGCATTATCTAAGGATAATGTCCTTAGACAATTCCAGTTTATTGCTTTTAGATAGTTTGAAAAGGTTGTTGGGTTAAAGTTTTTAAGGCTGCGGGTAGTAATATAATTATGGGTGCGATATGGGATAGAGGGGAGTCGGTGAGTGAAGATGGGCATATGATCACTTAGGGGGTTGGGAAGAGTGCCACTGTCAGAAAAATAGTGGGGATGTGAGACTAGAATCCAATCTAGAATACTGCCGCAAGAGAGTTTTTTTGAGGGACGTGTTACAGAGTTGATTAGCTGGGAAAAATTATAGAGGTTGATGTTAAGAGAATTAGTTGGAGATTGAATGGAGGTCCAGTTAATGTTTACATCTCCTAAGATTATGGTTTCATTGCTAATGTTATTGGAGAGCCAGGAGAGGATATCTTCAAGTGTGGAAATATTTTCTCCTGGGGGGGATGTAGAGGGATGCTAGACATATGTGTTTGTGCTTGTTTACTTGAAGGAGAGTGAGGAGTAATTCAGCGTTGTTAAAGTGTGGAATAGGTTTGTTGTAGGGAGTAACTAACAAGGAGGATGAATATAGGAGAGCTACTCCTCCGCCTTTTTTGTGGGACCTGTCTTTTCTAATGATAGAATAGTTAGGTGGAATTACTTCAGAGTCTTTTATATAGGGTTTTAACCATGTTTCTGAGATAGATAGGATGTCAGGTTTATTATGCATGAGCCAGGCAAGGAGGGTTGCGACTTTGTTGACTATACTTTGGGAGTTTAAAGAAGTAAGTAATATAGGCTTGTGTATAGTGGTTGAGGTGGAGGGGCCAGGGTTGGTATGGATATCACTGATAAAAGACTGGTAATCAGATGAAGGATTGGGTTAGAGAGGTAATTGAGCAGTTTAATAAAAGGATTGAGTTCTATTGTGATTGTGAAGGAGTTTCTGGTTGCTATGGGGATAGAGTATTTCTGAGAGGTGAACAGTTTGTATGAGAAAGATAGGAGGTTTTTTATAGGATATAGATGGGGAGAAGTAGATGAGTGTGAGTGTAAGAGAGGGGGAATTAAAGTGGTTGGTTACATGGAAGAATTGTGAATGGTAGGAAGTACTGGGTTGGGTGAGGTAGTGAAGATAGGAAATTTTAAGAAGTAGTAGTAGTAAAATGGAGATGGATGAAGGTTTTAAGAGCATGTTGAATAAGGTTGCTTAGTGGTGTAATGTTGTAGTTGTATTATATATGTATATGAGAGATTATTTTATAAGGATACACTGGTAAAAGCCTGATTAGTAGCGGGGGAGTATAGAGTTATGTAGGGTTGGAGGGGGTGAGGTTTTGGGAGTGGGTGTTAGAGGGAGAATGGAGACCTACAGTCTGGGTGAGAAATTTTAGTATTGGAGACTGATTAGTGTAGAATGGAAGTGGGTGTGGTTACAAGAAGAAGTTTGAGTGGTAGAGGGTGTATCTAGAGTATTGGAAACTGATAGGTGTAGAGTGGAAGTGAGTGTGGTTACAAGAGGGATATAGCTGGTGCTAGAGGTGGGTGGTATTTGGGGGCAGGGTACGGAGCGGGAAGAAACCAGGATAAGATCGAGAGCCAATCAGTGGAGCATAGTTTGCAGGAGGGTAAGTTGTAGCAGGTTAAGTAGAGGGGACCTGGATGTAATAGGTAGAGTGGGCTATAAGTTATAGGAGAGAAAGTGAGAAATGAATGTAAAAGCTGAGAGAATACAAGAAGTGAGTGAATTTAAATCAATAACAGTGGGGAGGGGATGTCATCTAGTGGACAAATGCTGCACTAAGCCCACTAGGGCAGTCTACGGACTAAATTGGACTGAAAGGAGAAGGGAGCTAGTGTAACTCAGGGAGCTAGATGAGGGTGAGATCGGAGAGACATAAATAAGAGGGGTTTAGGCTGCTGGCTTTCCTGGCAGGGAGCGTACTGAGATAACAAGCAGGGGTTAAGAAATACAGAAGTTTAAGTAGCAGCAGATGCACATACTTCCTTATTTTCTTCTGGGAGACTCCTGGTTCAATTTCCAGAAAGGGGGTTGAGGCAGCAGAGTAGTTTTATGCTTGAGCAATTGGATGAGTTTAGTTACTTTAGTTGGGTGTAGGTGTCCACCCAGGCGAAGTCCCAAGGGGAATGCAAGGCAAAAAAGTGTAGGAGCACACTCCTAGCCAGGAACATACAGCAGCCGAGGACGAGCGAGGTTTAAAGATCTAAAGACTACTTTAAAAAAACACTGGTCCTGCCATTGCACTCACCCCTCCCTGATTATTACCTATATTTTATAGTACAGTCAAACTAACTTACTAAAACTTACCATTAAGTACTTCATCATATGCTTCCTATGCAACCTCCAAAGCTTCTTCTATACTCTGCGTCCGGAAATTCTTATGCAACCTTTTAAGATTCTGCTACTCTGCATACAAAACCTTATATTTACTCAACTCTCTTTTGAAACCAAAACATACAATTTATTCTACCTTTTTAAGCATTCTCCTTTTTGTTTATAGTACTGTTTTATCTGTCAACAATATACATGCATGTAGCTTACGTATTCTAAACTACCAAAATTCATTATTGCTATTTTTATTGAAATGTACCTGTATTGCTATTTTTATTGCAATGTGTATCTTTGGGGCTTTTCTCCCTGGGTCTCCGCTGAAAAAGGGCAATAGCTCAGCCGGACACTCCCAGTCAACAAATGTAAAATAAAAATAAAATAAATAAATAAAATTAATTAAATTACTGTATTCTATTCATAGCACAGGTACAACTATTTATATATTTTATAGTGGTTTCTCTCATTTTGAAAACTGTTTTTGGATTTTCTCTCCTTTGAACCTTCTTGTTACTGTAGCAGCAGTTACCACTGCATTCAGTTTTCTAACTCAAATAAAATTCTTTGCATGGTTAAGTTGCTTTTGTCTCATTTTGACTAGTTTTTGAAGTTTCTCTCTTCTGAGCTGCTACCACAGGTGGATTTCACCAAGTAGGACAGCCAGTTCAAGAAAATACAGCATGAAAAAACAAAAAACAAAATCTGACATGCCTATCTGCAAGTCCCCTTTTTACTTCTGTTTTTGCTAGTGCTTCCCCCCTTAGGCTACATACCTGAAAATATGCAGGATTTCTAAGTCTCTGCTCATAATTCAGTCCCCCTACATATTTTCCCATTCTCGTAATGCTGC
Source organism: Protopterus annectens (assembly GCF_019279795.1). Lineage (NCBI taxonomy): Eukaryota > Metazoa > Chordata > Ceratodontiformes > Protopteridae > Protopterus > Protopterus annectens. Next base: position 1,843,543,095 of record NC_056726.1, on the reverse strand, counting down.
TTTGAAAGCTTTTATTCAGTCTAACATCCCTTTGTCTCATTGGTCTCCAGAACTACCAGTGTCCTATATAACACAAGTAGGACTTCAGTAACTCCAAAATCCATCCATCTTACAGGGCTTTGTCACCAGCCTTTTCACAGTAAACAGCATGATTCAGCATTAGGACTAATAATTAGCCCCAAATGCTTTTCGTTTTCTTCTTCTGTTCCTGCGCCGGTCCTGGCTAAACTTGCTACACTTAACTTGCATCCCTTTCACCCTAAATCACATCTCACAACCTTTCCAATCTCTCCTACCCCACTCCTCCCCTCTCCCCTTCAATGTACAGTGAATATAAAAAGCGTACACACTCCTGTTAAAATGCCAGGTTTTTGTGAGATAAAAAAATGAGACCATAATAAATCATTTCAAAACTTTTCCCCCCTTTAATGTGACCTATAACCTGTACAATTCAATTGAAAAACAAATCTGTTAGGGGAAAAATATAAAAAAATTTAAAAAAGTACAATAAGCTGGTTGCATAAGTGCGCGCACCCTTAAACGAATACCTTGCTGAAGCACCTTTTGATTTAATTAAAGCATTCAGTCTGGGTACACACCTGCCATCAATTAAAGAGAGTCTGATTAACTACAAATAAAGTTCACCTAGCTTAGTAGGATTTTCCTGACATTTACTCAGTTGCCTGCTACAGCAAAAGCCATGGTTCGCAGAGTGCTTACAAAGCATCAAAGGGATCTCATTGCTGAAATCAGTCAGGAGAAGGGTACAAAAAAAATTTCCACAGCATTGGCTATACCATGGAACACAGTGAAGACAGTCATCAAAAAGTGGAGAAAATATGGGACAACAGTGACGTTGCAAAGAACTGGACGCCCCTCCAAAATTGATGAAAAGACCAAAATGAAAACTGGTCAGGGAGGCTGCCAAGAGACCTACAGCAACATTGAAGGATCTACCCTGCTTGGATTACTTTTGAATATTTAATTCTGTACAGTATTTCAAATTATATATCTTTTATTTTTTTGACTTGGGATTAGTAGTTCGCTACTTCTACTACCATTATCTGATCAGATTAATATATAGTGGTTAACTAGATATATATGGAATGAAAATCTTCCACACAGAGAAGTTTCTTGCACTGTTTTGTTTTTGGACCCACTACACTTTAGTGGGTTGTTTTCAGACTTCGGGATACCACGGAGATTACTTGTTAATTTATACCTTTAAAACAAGTTAACAAGTAATCTCCATGGTATCCCGAAGTCTCAAAACAACCCACTAAAGTGTAGTGGGTCCAAAAACAAAACAGTGCAAGAAACTTCTCTGTGTGGAAGATTTTCAGTCCATATATTTCTAGTTAATCACTGTATATTAATATATATGGACTGAAAATCTTCCACACAGAAAAGTTATAAATTAACTGACAAGCCTGACTTAAGACTACTTTATGTCTTTACCTTATAATTATGTTTTTGTTTAAACTAATACCTTATATTGCCCAGCTCACAAACTTTGTAATTCTTATTTGACAAAATTATCTGTAAATTCTAACTGTAATCTGCATCATGAGTATCTCATCAGTTTAACACTGTTTATTTACACTGTACCTCTGAAATAGTTATTGTTAAATATGTCCTTGTTATTACTTGCCTGTACTTTATGTGGAGCAAAGGGCTCACACCATCTCAGTAAAAAAAATGTAAAATAAATAAAAATAAAATTAATCAATCACTTATGACACGGGTAAATCATAGGATTTATAAACAAACCATACGGACATATTTTCATCTGCAAACATTATACAACACTTATAATCTATCGAGTCACTGTCGGTCAAACATTACAAAGCTCATTCAATTCCTGCCTTCCCTTAAACCTCTTTCCTCCTCCAAAACATTATTCTGCATGTACCATTCCTACAATCCCATTTTTTCTATGCAATCTATGCCTACCCTTTTCTAAAGATCCCACTTCTAGTTGTTTTCTCTCTGTTACTATTTTCACTACTTCTAGTACAGTTGGTTTAAACTTTGATTTACATTTTCTATTAACTGCTTTTTAGTAAGCCAACTCAGCAAGACCTTACTATATCTAGGCAATTCAGTCTGTATCACAGCCTTAACTATACGATTACGGTTATTCTCAAGGATCTACATCCAAAATCACAGTCTCCTTGTTTCTTGAACTTCATCTCTGTTTCAATATCATACCTTTTCACACTGAATTATAGCTTTCTGTTTATACTACATATAGGAGCCTTAACTGTGCATCTTTCAAATCAAGTAATCCCAACCACCTTGTCCTATTTGAAGAATCATCTTTTCCCACTTGATTCTTGCTGTCTTCCCCTCCCAGATAAAATCCTTCAACTCATTATTAATCGCCATCCACAGCTTCTACTCTGGTTGACAAAAATAGGGCTTACCTGTGTATAAAACTAAATGGACTAAAAACATTTCACTGCTTGTAACTTGCAATCCATATCCATAAAACGGAGCTTCCAATTTCTCAGTTTTTGTATGATCTTTTATTTAGTCTCTTCCCACATATCTTCAACTGTCATAACAGTATAAATACTTCATTTTATCATGTCCCCATAAATATGGGTATTGCTGAACCAATTTTTGTGGGGGTACACAGTTTACAGCTATTACTTTTGCTTTACATTCATTAATTTTGTATCCCAAAAGACTTGAAAACAGTCCCAGACTGTTCCACATTACTGAAATGTCCTTTTCTGGATTTCTCAAGTATAAATCAGCAAATAAAGTCTACTTTTCTCGACTACCATAACAATTATATCCTTGAATTTCTCAGCCCCTTATTTTTTTTTGCCAATGGTTCTAAAAATAATGCAAACAACGAGGAAAGAAAACACCTGTGGTTGGTTCCTCTGCTCAAAACAAAACTTGGAACACCCTCCCTCCACTTGATTTTTGCCTCATATACCCTACTAATTCAACCTTACAATGATCCTTCATATATCTGTGTAAATCAACCTTATAACGTTACCAGGGAATGAAAATGTTTCCATTGCCCTACTCAAAAACAGCTTACACTATCGATTGCTTTATCTGCATAAAGACTCACCAACAGCAGTGGCATTTTCTTACATTCTGCTTATCTCTGGATCATTGTAAACATTTGCTCCCCCCTCCCACAAAACTAAACAGATCCATATTTATCAATTTTGACATCATCTTTGCCATTCTTTTAGCCATTATAGGCAAACACTTTATAATCATGGTTCAAAATCAAAATGGGCCTATATGAAAGTGGATCTGATGGGTCTTTACCATCATTAGATATTACAGCCACCACCATTTTCTTCCAGGATACTGGTGCTTCTCCTTTTAGGAATACCATTAAACAATCTTTCAGATCTTTATCACTTTCTTCCCTCTGGACTTCCAAATTTCCACAGGATCATCATCTATTCCTGGGGACATTCCTGTAAATTCATTATACATTACTATTTTTATTCAATCTCCTCCTATCCTAACTGCTAGTAATGGAGCCTCATCTACCTCTAAACCTTGGCATATTTAGGTTCATAGGTAGGTACTAGGCTATTGGCCCTAGGGCCTATACAAGCCTAGCCAAAAAGGTACCCTGGCTTTCGCCACCCAAGAAAATTATTTTCCTGTGCTCCTGTCAAGCAGAACCACAGAAGTGATCACCAGGGTGAATTTCCTATTACTCATCCAATCATCAAGATTTTTCTTGAATAGTGTTAATGAGCTCTGTTTGACAAAGATAGGTAGTCTGTTCCAGAGTATGGGAAGTCTCTGGGACAGGAATCTATCCCTCCAGCATGTTCTGTTTATTGTGGTGACAAGGTTTAGGTCCCTAGAGTGTGTAGCTTGGAGGGATTGGGATTTATTTAAGTGGAGCATGTCCAACAGCTCTGGGTTTGACATAGCTTTGCATGTTAGGCAGAGATCGCCTCTGAGTAGGCAATATGCGATGGAGTAAAGCTGGAGTTTTTTGAGACGGTCTGCGCAAGGCATCTGTTTGAGGCCAGTAATCCTCTTTGTGAGGTATTTTTGCGGCCTTTCCAGTTGTTGTAGAGGTCTTGTGAGGTACATACCAAAAGGGGAGTTGTACTCTATAATGGGTCTAATGAGTGATGAGTAGAGGGGGAACAATGGACCTCTTTTTTTCTGGATGAGAAACCTTTTGTGATGAGATGTGCCACATAGAAGGATTTCCTGACCACTGTGGCAATGTGATTATTAAAGGAGAGACTACTGTCCACCTGTGTCCCAAGGTCTCTCATCACACTTTCAGTATTAAGTAGACTACCACCTATGTGGTAGTTCATGGGTACAGAGTTTTTACCAAAGGGGATGACCATGCACGTTTTGGCATTGAGCTTGAGACCATGTGTTTGATTCCAGGCATCTGTTTCAGTGAGGCCCTTTTGTAGGATGTCCACATCGTTAGGAGTTTCAATTATGGCTCCTAGTTTGCAGTCATCTGCGAATTTAGTTAGCCAAAGACCTTCTGTGTTAGCCTGTACTTCAGAGAAGTAGATACCAAACAGGAGAGGACCCAGGACTGAACCCTCTGGTACTCCACTTGTCTGAAGTCTGATTTGGAGTCTGCTACTTTCAGGGTGTGGGTTCTGTCAGTAAGCCAGATGGCAACCCATCTTGTGACAAAGGAATTTATACCTAGTTTAGTGAGTTTATCTATAATTCCAGAGTGGGGGATGGTGTCAACGCCTTGGCGAGATCTAGATAGGCTGTGTGAACCACCTTACCCTCATCTATGGCTTTGGTGACTACTTCAAAGAGGTCTATCAGGTTTAGGAGACATGATCTGCCTTTTACAAACCCAAACTGTGTGGGGTCCAGGGTTTGGAGATCTCCAATGTCTTTGTTTAAGATTTCCATGATGATACGTTCCATGGCCTTGCAGACGAGGCTCGTCAGGCTAATGGGACGGTAGTTCCCAGGGTCTGTTGTGGCCCCCCCTTTGTGGAATGGGATAACTGTCACGGTGCACCATTCAATGGGCAGAAAGCCTGAGGTGAGGTTATGATTGAACATTGTACTTAGGTGGGGTGCCAGTTCATTTTGTAGTTCATGTAGAAGGCAGCCTGGGATGTTGTCAGGTCCCATGGATGCTGTGTTCTTGGCTTTGGAGAGTGAAATTTTTACCTGTACAGCCGTGATTACAGGAACTTTGCATTCTTCCGGTATAAAGATGGGCCCTTTAGGGGGTGAGAGGGGGGTAAAGTTAGCACTGAACCTATCTGCAAGGATGTTGGCAATATCAGTTGGTTCTGTATATTTAGTGTCATTGTGCTGTAACTCAGAACAGATCTGAGTGTTGCCATTGAGATTTCTGACATAGCTATAGAATGCTTTGTGGTTGTCTTTAGAATCAGTGGCAATTTTGTTTTCATAACTAGTTTTGGAGGATTTTATGAGGGATCTCAGCTTCTTACTGAGGCTGACCAGGGAGTTCCCCCAATCGTGGGATTTTACTCTTTTTTGCAACAGTTTCTTTCTTCTGTTGTAGAGTTTATGGCAGAAGTCCACCAGCTTGGCGTCCTTTTTTTGGAGGATAGCATCTTGGTTCTGTTAGGGATCGCACGATCCATGCACTCATGTAAGTGCTTATAAAAGTGCATTTGTGTAGGATTCAGCAGTCGTACCTCTATTGTCCATCTGCATGGGTGTCGTGAAGTTGGCTTTGAAGAAATTTTTTACGGTTGTTTTCCTAATGGGGGTGAGAGCGGGATGCGGATGTCTAGGGTGATTAGCTTGTGGTTGGATCTGACCAACAAGGAGCTGACCTCTGGTGTGCAACACCGGTGACCCATGTTGGTGATGACCAGGTCTAGGATATTGCTGCCCCTGGTGGGGGTGTGGATAAGTTGA